>NC_056735.1:450420948-450600948 GCF_019279795.1 Protopterus annectens
CCCCAGGCATCCACTGAAAACGGGCTCCTATAGGCCCAGTGGACTTTCCCGGTCAACAAATACAATAAATAGATAGATAAATAAATAAATAAATAAATGTTTAAAGAGTTAAAGGACTGGGTCATTTTGCTAGACATTCAAATTGTCAAGTGTCTGTCTTGTCAAAATAGGTAAGTGGATTTGATGTAGGAATGGATATATGTATTACAGGAAAACTCCAGGATTGACCACAATTCAACTCAACTGCAAGTGTTCTTTTATCCCTGCAAATTCATCCTAGCCATCAGCAGTTACCAGAATGCATCAAGAAGTTTGTCAGTTCTACATTTCTCCGCTTCCCTAGCGTAGGGCAGGAAAGCTCATCCCCCGTTCTTTAGTATCGCATCCTTTCAGGTGGAATTTGTCTCCACCTTTGTGACGTACCTTTGACACAGTCAAATCAGTAGTTCCCTCTCCTGCTGATCCTCCCGCACTGTGAGAATGACATTATCTAGGCCAGCCCACTTATCAGCTACTATAAAATACTACATAATCTGTTGTGGAACTCTGTTATGTCCACTGTTTTCTTCCGGAGTAAAAACAGTATTGGAGCAAGTATTTCCTCCAGCAAAACTGCAGGCAAAGTCTCTGGAAACAGACATCATTTGCTATTAGTGTTTCAGTAAGTTCATTCAATTATTTAGATTGCATACAAATTTCTGCCCACAATTTTGCCACAAAAGTATTATATTGTCCTGGTTTTGTTCTCCTGTTCTTCCTCATCGTTCTACTGCAAATCTATTATATATTTTCCTGGTTTTGTTCTCCTGTTGTTCGATCTTAGTCAAATGCATGCTGTAAAATCGTGGTCTCCAACCATCGTGCTGCAGTGTGTGTATATGTGTATGAGTGTTTCTGCTTGCATGTGTGTGAGTGAATGCATGCCTGAAAGCAGTATGTATGTCAATGTGAAAGCAGAAAAGGCTGTGTTTGCATGAATGTGAGAGAGTGAGCAATGCAGGAGGGAATGAACAGTGCATGCATGAAAGCAATGTGTGTGTGTGTGTGTGTGTGTGTGTGTGTGTGTGTGTGTGTGTGTGTGTGTGTGTGTGTGTGTGTGTGAGAGAGGGAGAGAAGAGAGTAAAGTCTGAGATTGATCTGATCACTGGCAGCAACAGCAGCTGAGATGCATGCTTACCAACTCACTATGCATCTCCTCAATCTGGACCGAGGCACAAATAAGGGGGTGCAAAGCAACTGAAATAAGGACAGCTGCTTTAACTGGTTCTTATACATGTAACCAGTCTAACACCAGAAATACAGCCAAACCCTTAAATCCTGGGGGGGAAAATAGGTAGCAGTTTAACAACTGTTGCTACAATAACATTTTTTCTGTTCCGTTGCATCACCTCACTGATAGAAAGCATGCATTCATATAGCCAAATGTTGTCATTATTAAGTGCCCTCAATCCTCTGTAGTTTGCCTAATATCAAAAGGACCACACAAAAATATGTGGCAAAAATCTAGATTTTCTGCAGAAATCTGGATTGCTGAGTGCTATTGCTTTGCCATCATCAGAGCAATCCCCAACCACCAGGCACAGACAGGTACCAGGCCATGGAATCCTTTAGTACCGGCTGCACACAAACATTTGAAAATATTTCACATTCGGCTTAGAAAAGAAGTAAAAAATGTGCATGTGTGTGTGTGTGTGTGTGTGTGTGTGTGTGTGAGAGAGAGAAGAGAGTGAAGTCTGAGATTGATCTGATCGCTGGCAGCAGCAGCAGCAGCAGCTGAGATGCATACTTACATCCTCACTATGCGTCTCCTCAATCTAGACTGAGGCACAAATAAGGGGGTGCAAAGCAACTGAAATAAGGACAGCTGTTTTATTTGGTTCTTATACAGGTAACCAGTCAAACACCAGAAATACAAACAAAGCCTTACATCTTGGGGGGGGGTGTAGCAGATTATCAACTGTAGCTACAATAACGGTACTTCTGTTCCCTTGCATCGCCTCACCGATAGGAAGTATGCACTCATATAGTCATATGTTAAGTCACTGATCAGTGCCCTCAATCCTCTGTAGTTTGCCTAGGTTTAAAACGAGCACACCAAAAATATGTTGCAAAAATATCTAGATTTTCTGCTGAAATCTGAACTGTCGAGTGCTATTGCTTTACCAACATCAGAGCGATCCCGAACCACCAGTTGTGGACCAGTACCTGGCCATGGAATCCTTTAGTACTGGCCACACACAAACATTACAAAACATTTCACGTTTGGCTTAGGATCGAAAGAAATAAATAATGTGTGTGTGTCTGTGTGTGTGTGTATATAGCTGTATATGAGTGTATGAGTGTGTTTGTGTTTCTGTCTGCATGTGCATGAGTGAATGAACACTGTGGGTGTGAAAGCAGTGTGTATGTCTGTGTGAATGCAGAAAAGGCTGTGTATGCGTGTATGTGAGAGACTGAGCAATGCAGACGAGAAAGAACAGTGTGTGCATGAAAGTAATGTGTGTGTGTGTGTGTGTGTGTGTGTGTGTGTGTGTGTGTGTGTGTGTGTGTGTATGTGTATGTATGAATGCAGAAGAGAAGGTGTATATGTGTGTGTCTGACAGAGAGCAATACAGGAGAGAAAGAACGCTGCACACTTGGTAAGCCAGAGTCCTTTGACATCCAAAAAGTAGATGCCATGGAAGAGTGGGCCTAGGTCAGAGCCTTGGGTAAATAATTTTCTCCTCATTCATTGCTTTAGTGACCTTTTCAAAGAAGTCCACCGGATTCAGTAAGCATGACCTTCCTTTGACAAAAGCCAAACTGGGATGGATCCAGGATCTGTAGGTCTCCTGTGTCCTTGTCGACAATTTCCATGGTAACTTTTTCAATGACTTTGCAAATAGGACTAGTGTGTAGTTTTCAAGATCTATTAAAATAGCGAAGCCACAGCAAGCCCTGGAAAAAAAATCTGCGGGCCGGTTTCATGGGCTTTACTATTTCCTCCACCGTGGTGCGATCTCGGAGTTGGTATATTTAAGTAGGGGGGCATAGACCCCCATATTGGGGGGGCATGGGGGGGGTAAAGCCCCCTACTTTAGTTTAACCTTAAAGTGTAAGTTTTTTTTTTGTCACGGAACAGCGATGTGTGTGTGTGTGTGTGTGTGTGTGTGTGTGTGTGTGTGTGTGTGTGTACATATATGTATAAATATATATATATATATATATATATATATATATATATATATATATATATATATATATATATATATATATATATATATGTTCACTTTATAATCTTAAAATCCTGAAATATCGAATTTCAGAATCTCAATATCATAAAGTAGAAAGCCCATAATAGCAAAACCCCAGAATTGCGAAATTCAGAATCGCGACTTCTATACTAACCATACACCACACACATACACATACATACACCTTCCTCCCCACTCACAAACACATGAACCTACCCTACATACAAGCAGGGGGGAAAGCCTAACTGCACCCCCCACACCCCTCCTACTTAAATATACCAACTCCAAAGTCGCACTACATAGACAAACACATGAAAACACCACTACACAAGCTACTTCCCCACACACACACACATCACAGTAACAAAACACACTGACACACACTAAAACCCCTACCCAACCCTTAGAATATAAACACTTACCTGAATCTCCAGCTATTCATTAACACAGCGCAACACCAGAACCGCTAATTCAACATCTCCGAACTTTGAGATTTTGAATTTCACACTTCTGAGGGTTTCACTGTTATGGGCTTTCGGCTTTATGATCTCGAGATTCTGAAATTCGATATTTCAGGATTGAGAGATTATAAAGTGAACCCATATATGTATAAATATACATATATATATATATATATATATATATATATATATATATATATATATATATTTTTTTTTTTTTTTTTTAAGGTACACACTTTCACCATTTGGTCAACTCCAAAGCCCAGATAGTGTGCTGCCAGTTTACATGACGCGTGTGGCTAGTACTGAAACTGAGGCATCCTGTGCACTCATACAAGTTTGTAGTACAGGGATTGTGAAGTATGAAACAAGAAAATCCTTGGCTACCACTGTATAATCATATAGCTACATAATGCAATTAATTTGGAAATTAACATTTTTCCAAGGAATAGAATGGTCATGCTAGGAGGTACTGCCAGCTATGGCAGGAGAAGTAGGGTAGTGGCTGTGTAACATATGCCAGCAGACCTACTTGGACCTTTATAGAAAATTATGTCATTTATATTTCCAACTCAGTTGTACAGATGCTTGTGTTAATAATGTATCAGCAGTGTGCCATGCTGGAAATAAAAAGATATGTACATCTATTATTTAAACTGATGAATTCTATATCTAGTAACAGTGGATACTGGAAGAGAAGAGGTTCATCTCAATCCAGCAAACCTTACAGATGGTAAGAAATTAAATTACTCGGTGCATCTCTGCATTAGTGACCTTTTGTGGGAGGCGGTGTGATGACTAAGAGTAAAGTCCCAAGACTGAACCACTGAGGAACTCCTGTGCTATTAGGTAGATAGTTGGAAAGGGTTCCCTGCCATTTTGTGCATTGTTGTCTGCCTGTTAAGTAGGTATCAAACCACTGTTGTTGTTATGGGGAGAGACCAAGGATTGATAGTTTTTGTAGTAGTAATTGGTGGGAAACTGTATAGAAGGCCTAGGATAGGTAGGTGAAGAAGTACTAATGAGGTTAGTATTACGGCATCCCTGCCTTGTCTTACTGTATCTGTGAAGGAGATTAATGCAGTGATTGCAAGATGTTGAGGTGTGAAGACGTGTTGGGTGATGGCAACTATATTGTTTTTGTATAGTATGATTAAATATTTCTTTATGTACATTTTATTCTAACAGTTTGGATCAGGACGATAGGATAGCGATGGCTCAGTGATTTGTGATGTCATTCTACTTAATGCCTTGGTGTATAGGGGGTTAGTATGGATTGATTTCACTGGGCAGTTTATTATTTATTTAATTATTTACATTTGTTTACAATCAAAGTCTGATAGGGCCAGAAGCCCGTTTTCAGCAGAGGCCTGGTGAGAAAAGCTCCACAGAAATATAAGCAAAATACAATAATTAGATAGTGCAATAGTATACATAAGATGCACAATACACATAATCCAATTAGTCAATTCAAATAAGTTTTCAATACTGTACTATAGTAGATACAAGTTCAAAAAAGAGAAACATGCAAGCATTTCAGTCAATACCACTGCAAGAATAATTAAACTAATACTGTGCACATATTAAATAATAATTATGAGGAAATGAGTTATGTATGATTCTGAGATGGATTGGTTGATGACTGTACTGACTAGATAGTGTAAGCCATCCACAGTGTATTCTCAGCACTATGGTGAGAGTTTGTCAGCAGAGGGAGAACCGTGTTTTATTTTATGGAATAGTCAACATATGTGGTGAGTGTGTACTGTTTGTAGAGTAATGAGAGGAAGCTGTTGGTTAGCTGCAGTTGTGTCCTGAGGGAGAAAGGAAGAAGTGACTTAGTCATTTATATTAGTTTAGAAGGAGCCGTGATTGTGCATGGGCTGAGAGTTTGTGGGATCATTGAAATTATTGAGTAAAATGGCAATACTGTCTGTAATTAGTTTGCTGAAAGCTTCTGCTGTTTGCAATGTGTTTTCACATGTTGCAGCAGATGGGTTTTCTGTCGTGCCAGGCATGAGGGTTGGAGAGATGGTATGCTAAAAAATGTTTTGGACACTTTTTGCCAGAGGCTACTTGCGTGGAGAAATAGTGCTTCTCATCACTCAGAATCAGTTTTCTGGCTTCTTTATGTAGCTATTTAAATTTTTTGTTCATTTTGTCATATTTCACTTTTTCCTATTCTTGCCAGGGTTCATCTACTGTTATAACAATAATTATATATATATATATATATATATATATATATATATATATTATAACAATTACATATACATAATATAAATATATATATAAAAATATAAATGTATATATGTGACGGTTGAGGTGGGATAATCACGGAGGTCTTAATATGTGTGATGATTTCATACAGGGAAAGAAAATAAACATAACATATAAAGGCAGACATACAGGAACTATGAATAAAGGAAAGTGAGAAAATCCCTACAACAGAGGTTATGCCATGAACTATTTATTTATTTATTTATTTATTGATATTTGTTAGAAGGGTTAGTCCAACTGAGCCAGGAGCCCATTTTCAGTGAAGACCCGAGGAGCAAAGCTCCAGAAATAATACAAGTAATTATATTTACAAAATATTAAAGAAGGGTCTCAGAAATATAGTACAAGTCAAAAATTTGTACACAGCAGTACAAAGCATAGGTAAAACAGTTAACAAGTACAATTTCCAAAAGTTTGAGAACAGTACACAGCATAGGCCAAACAACAATTAAAAGGTTTAGAGGATATTGCACTAAGGAGCACAGTATGAATACAGTTTAAAAATGAAAAGGTTTGCAGGATATTACACTAAGGAGTATAGTATGAATACAGTTAAGAATGGAAAGGTTTAAAGAATATTACACTAAGGAGTACAGTATGAATATAGTTTCACAATGAAAAGGTTTAGAGAATATTACACTAAGGAGTACAGTATGAATACAGTTTAACAATTAAAAGGTTTAGAGAATATTATACTAAGGAGTACAGTATGAATACAGTTTAACAATTAAAAGGTTTAGAGAATATTACACTAAGGAGTACAGTATTAACAGTTTAACAATTAAAAGGTTTATAAAATTAATATTTTATAAAGTACACTAAGGTGTACACTATGAATACAGTTTAACAATTAAAAGGTTTAGAGAGTATTCCACTAAGGCGTACTGTATGAATACAGTTTAACAATTAAAAGGTTTAGAGAATATTACACTAAGGCGTACAGTATGAATACAGTTAACAATTAAAAGGTTTAGAGAATATTACACTAAGGAGTACAGTATGAATACAGTTTGTTAGTACAGTATGAATACAGTTTAACAATTAAAAGGTTTAGAGAATATTACACTAAGGCATACAGTATGAATACAGTTTAACAATTAAAAGGTTTAGAGAATATTACACTAAGGAGCACAGTATGAATACAGTTTAACAGTTAAAAGGTTTAGAGAATATTACACTAAGGAATACAGTATGAATACAGTTTGTTAGGAGTACAGTATGAATACAGTTTAACAATTAAAAGGTTTAGAGAATATTACCCTAAGGCGTACAGTATGAATACAGTTTAACAATTGAAAGGTTTAGGGAATACTACACCAAGGAGTACAGTATGAATACAGTTTAACAATTATAAGAATCCAGAACAAAACTGTAGAAACCAAGACAAACGAATCCAGAAGCCCAAAATGGAGTAAGACTGGTTTAATATAAAGCGCTTTTTGTCGCTACCCATACAGCAACTTCTTCAGATAAAAAATAAGAACTTACAAGTCATACTTAAGTACTGAAAACATCACATGACAATTCCCTGGCCAAACATTCCTGTTTGAGTGGGGGTCATAAGTTCTTATTTAAGGCAATAGATCAAATACACCCTGACAGTAGGAGGGCTCCTGTTAATTTACTTTTAGAGGAACGTGAATCAGTCTGGCAGTTGAGACTCAAAGCTTTTTCTAGTCCAGGTCTTAATGAAGCCTGCAACATCGCCTGTTTATTGAAGTTAAAAAGCTTAAAAAGGCGACATTGTGTGAATTGGTTTCACATTTTTATTAAGTATAATTTAGTTTGAGGTTGACTTGTATGTGTGCTGCAATACCTTTGTTTGATAATTGTATCTTAACTAGGGTTGCCACCTTTTCAAATGGCCAAAGTGGGACATTTTTGGTACAAACATCAGATTTTACAGGCCAACACATACCCACGGTCAGTACAAACGTTAGAACTTAACTTTTTTGCCTAAATAAAAGCTTATTCTTGTAGCATTTTAGTTGCTTATTCTGTTTCTTATAACATTTAGGTATTTTAGATACAGAATAACTGTTTTATGTAACTATTACATAAAATATAGGAAATAATTGTGTCCTAAAATCTCAGGACATTTGCCATTTTTACAATTTTTTTGTCAGGACACAACTGCCCAAAGAGGGACTGTCCCTCGCAAAGTTGGACAGGTGGTAACCCTAATCTTAACGTGATACATTTTAATGTGATGTTTTTAGTACTTAAGTATGACTTATAAGTTCTTATTTTTTATCTGAAGAAGTTGCTGTATGGGCAGTGACAAAAAGCGCTTCATATTAAACCAGTCTTACTCCATTTTGGGCTTCTGGATTCGTTTGTGTTGGTTTCTACAGTTTTGTTACATCTTCAGTAAAGTTTCGAGTGTTTGTTTCATGGCGTCTGGTGTTTCTAGCAGCCCAAGTAGTCCTAGCATATTTGGCTCATCACAGCCACAAAATGACTTATTGAATCTCACGTCGTTGTTAAACGCTTTAACTAAATGGGTAGATATGATGGCTTCCCGCTTAGACTCAGTAGATAAGCGGAACCTACAAAGTGGTTAATTTCAGCAGACCGGCTTTAGCGGTGTTCCTGCACAACAGGGAGGTGCACAAGGAGCTTTGAATGCGCCACCGATTAACAATAACCAGGTCAGTGATTCTTTGTCTTCAGGTACTAACGTTCCTATACATCTAGCACAACAAGCACTAAGAGGTTCCATTTAAACAAACAACTCAACTTGCAGAATGGTGTTATGGGGCTTATCGGTGCTTCACACTTTAATGAATGGGTGAATGATACCACTAAGTTCGTGAAGGGTTTTGGACGTAGTCAGATGCAACCGGCTGACAACACCGAAGAACAACAGGTCAGTTCTTGTTCGCTTAGTGATAAACTGAAACTTCTTGATGTTAAGCTTCTTAAACCTAAAAATCTACAGCTTGAAGTAGTATACTTCAAGGAATGTCTAAGTGAACGAGTAGTACCTAATGGGTTGCTTTCTCACCAATACCCCACGGGCCTAGTTGCTGACTCTTTGTTCCACTTAGAGCTTAATACCTTATTTGACCAGCAAGCATTTGACTTAATGCAGCTCATGATTAAACACTACTCACTTCAAATCGAAGAGTTAACAAAGGAAGTATCAGACTTAAATACTGGCATTACCTTAAACTCTGAGTTTGTGAGATACAAATTCAGTTATGAAAGGTGCTTTTCCAGTATCGATCAACTGCTTGACAGGTTAAAATATAACCAGGTTAGAAAAATGAAGAGAGACCGTTTTGCATATGACAATGGCACAGCTTACCCGAGGCCATCTTTGGCCCAAGTAGGGCCATTGTTTATTTCCAACAATTCGGCACAATTAGTAGGCAAGAATTCTAATAATGTTAACACTGAAGTTATTGGGGTGGCTAACCCTAATCAAGAAAATGTGAGACGTAGTGAGCGGATTCGTAACAACAACAATCGGGCTGCTACTAATCAACAGCTCTCTAATGTTAGTGTTGAAACTTCAAATTTTCAGATGTCGACACACCCAGGTGCTATCCCAAAGAGACAGTACAATCAGAACCAAAAGAACAAACAGCGCAACAACAGGCACAGGAGATAGCACAGGACAGAGACCAAACCGTTACTGTTCTGAAGAACTCTTGGGTGACTTTAATATTTTTAACTATTCATCCATCACTATCGAACCTGTTCTCATTGACCTTTTGGTCAAGGGTAACACCTTTGTGCCTAGTAGACATTTGGACATTGTTCACTCAATCATGGATTTAAAGTTTTTTCAGAAAGCTTAACCTTGCAATTTTATTTGGAAATACTGTTGATAATAGCCAGGGTTTTAGAGTCCCAAGTATATTTAATCTTCTATTACATCCAGTGCTCAGTATTTTTGAAAGTGTATGTGAGTTAGATTTAAGACATGCCACTGATACTAGATGGTATCCTAGTATTAGAAGAACTAAAAATGTCAATGTCACACATGATGAAATGTCAGCGTTACATGCTTTAAGATCTCTTCAAGTACGGGTGGTAAAACCTTATAAGGGGGTAGATTGGCCATCTTTGATTTTTCTGACTACAATATCAGAATGGGACTATTATTGAATAGTGATGCTTATGTTAAAGCATCACTTAATGAAGTTAATGTTGCCTATGGTCGCATTAAAGGTTATTTAAATGACCTATTTATTGAGGCTATAATTAATATTGATATCTTTAACTATATGTCAGTCCCATGGCCTAAAATTCCTGTGATGTCTGGCATTCCTAAGGTGCACAAAAGCTTATCCAACCTCCCAATGAGACCCCTGATAGATGGGAGGGGTTCCATTACATATCCATGTGTGGAGGTTGTGGATTCTATCTTACAAAAATACTTGAAATCTGAACCCCAGGTGTGTAAAGATTCTTGGACGCTCTTACAAAAGATTAATGATCTCACCTTCGATATAGATAATAACTTTTTGACTATCGACTTCAAGGATCTTTATACCTCAATTCCCCATTTAGAGGGAGTTGAATGGGTAAGCTTAAAGCTTAAGGCTAAGGGGGCACCAGTACATGAGATACATCTTATAGAGGCACTATTGGACATTATTCTCACAAATAATTATTTTACTTTCAACAAGGAGTACTACCTCCAGAAGAGAGTTGTGGCGATGGGTTCACCATGTGGAGCTAGTTTAGCCAACTTAGTAATGGCATACTGGAAAAAGAGTTTATTTTTAACAATTCCCACCATATGGTGAACCTCATCTATTACACACGTTTCTTGGATGATATATTTATTATTTTCAGAGGTGATAGAACACAGGCTGAAATATTTGTCAACTATATGAACAATACAACAGAACTTCTTGAATTTACATTCAATTTTCATTGTAACACTATTGACTACCTGGATATCAAGTTAACCAAAGATATATTGAACAAGAGATACGTGTCAAAAATTTTTTGAAAATTCATTTATCCATTTTTCAAGCTGCCACCCTGATTCACAAAAACATTCTATTGTTAAGGGGCAATTAATCAGAGCAGCAAGAATGGTCACTTTAGAAGAAGATTTTTTTGGTGAATGTAGATTTTTGAGTGGGATGTTTCAACAACGTCGTTATCCTATAAGCCTTAGAGACCCACTTGATGAGGTACAATTTAAGAGACAAAATGGGTTTATTAAGCCGATTTTGAGTGAATCCTTCTTATTAAGTGTGATTGATTTAGGTTATACTAGCCTCGACCTTGGGGACATGCGTCCACTCGCATTGTCGACCATTGGTAACTTGAAGGCTAATTATAATAGTAGTTTCATAACTACATTTAGTAGTGACAGCGAGTTGGTACGCCTGATACTACATAAAAATTGGGAGTTTATTAATAACGATAAACACTTAGTAGAAAAATTAGGTAGTTTTCCTAGACTAGTTTTTAGAAAAGGTTCTAGCCTCCAAAAACCTACTCGAAAGAAATGAATTAATGTGTTCAAGTAGATATGCAGGGATGTCTATTTGTGGTGTGTGCAGGATGTGCAAAATTATGGAAACAGGCAAGATCTTTACCATTAATGGGAGGAAGTATGAACTGAAGTACAAACTGAACTGTAACTCAAAACGAGTGGTATATATCGCTTTGTGAACATCTTGCACTGCTTATTATATTGGGAAAATGGAACATAGACTCCGTGATAGAGTTTATGAACATATTCATGCAATAGACAAAAATAAAGGTGACAATTCCCTGGCCAAACATTCCTGTTTGAGTGGGTGTCATAAGTTCTTATTTAAGGCAATAGATCAAATACACCCAGACAGTAGGGGGGGGGGGGTCCTGTTAATTTACTTTTAGAGGAACGTGAATTAGTCTGGCAGCTGAGACTCAATGCTTTTTCTAATCCAGGTCTTAATGAAGCCTGCAACATCACCTGTTTATTGAAGTTAAAAAGCTTAAAAAGGTGACATTGGGTGAATTGGTTTCACATTTTTATTAAGTATAATTTACTTTGAGGTTGACTTGTATTTATGTTGCGCTGCCTTTGTTTGATACATTGTATCTTAACATGTGATACATTTTAACATGTGATGTTTTTAGTACTTAAGTATGACTTGTAAGTTCTTATTTTTTATCTGAAGAAGTTGCTGTATGGGCAGCGACAAACAGCGCTTCATATTAAACCAGTCTTACTCCATTTTGGGCTTCTGGATTCATTTGTCTTGGTTTCTACAGTTTTGTTACACCTTCAGTAAAGTTTATAGAATATTGCACTAAGGAGTACAGTATGAATACAGTTTAACAATTAAAAGGTTTAGAGAATATTACACTAAGGCGTACAGTATGAATACAGTTTAACAATTAAAAGGTTTAGAGAATATTACATCAAGGAGTACAGTGAGAATACGGTTTAACAATTAAAAGGTTTAGAGAATATTACACTAAGGAGTACAGTATGAATACAGTTTAACAATTAAAAGGTTTAGAGAATATTACACTAAGGAGTACAGTATGATTACAGTTTAACAATTAAAAGGTTTAGAGAATATTACACTAAGGAGTACAGTATGAATGCACTTTAACAATTAAAAGGTTTAGAGACTATTACACTAAGGAGTACAGTGTGAATACAGTTTAACAACTAAAAGGTTTAGAGAATATTACACTAAGGAGTACAGTATGAATACAGTTTAACAATTAAAAGGTTTAGAGACTATTACACTAAGGAGTACAGTATGAATACAGTTTGTTAGGAGTACAGTATGAATACAGTTTGCTAGGAGTACAGTATCAACACAGTTTGCTAGGAGTACAGTATGAATACAGTTTGCTACGAGTACAGTGTGAACAGTTTGCTAGGAGTACAGTATGAATACAGTTTGCTAGAAGTACAGTGTGAACACAGTTTACTAGGAGTACAGTATGAATACAGTTTGCTAGGAGTATAGTATGAATACAGTTTGCTAGGAGTACAGTGTAAATAAAGTTTCCTAGAGCAAGTACAAGGAGGACAAAGAGTTGATAGGTACAAGCAGCTGAAATGAGAAGAGAGGAGACTAGTTCAATTGGGGGTTTGACAAGGGTATGACCAAGTCTTCAGGAGAAAAAGTTTAAGTTCGTTCTTAAACAGGTATTTATGCTGAATGCTTCTTATGTTTAGAGGGAGTGCGTTCCAAGCATGTGCTACAGAGTATTTGTAAAGGGTCTCACCAATGTTTCTGGTGGGTTTGTATAACTGAAGGAGGCATTTACTGGCAGTATGGAGGTGACGAGGGGGGTTATAGAAGGAGACTGTATTAGAGATGGAGAGACAGGATAAGGGTTCATATAGGATAGTGTGCGCAATATGTAGCTGGGGTATAAGTAGCTGTTTGGAGAATTCTGGCCATTGGAGTAACTCAATGGCAAGATAGTGGTGAGATTTGTAAGGAAGGTTGGCAGCAAATCTGGCAATTTTGTTATAAGTTTGCTCTAGTTTAGTGCTAAGAGATGTTTGAACATGACTAAGGACAGGGGCATCATAAAGAAGGCAGGGTAGGAGTAGAGCCTGAGCGAGAGAGGGTTTGGAGGAGGGTGACAGAAATTTTTGATTACGAAAGAGAAGTCCAAGTTTCTGGTGGGTCTTTTTTATAATTTGTTGAATATGAATATCATATTTTAATTCATCATCAAGGATAACTCCAAGTAGTTTAGAAGTGGGTTCAGGTTTAATAATGGTGTTGTTGAGAGAGGATATAGAGAAAGATGCAAGTGTTTTAGGGAGGAAGAGGAGGAGTTTTATTTATTTATTTATTTTTTGGATTTAATAGGAGTTGGTTATCAGAGACCCAGGTTTCGACAGAGGAAAAGGTTTGTTGAGTGAGAGCTAGTAGATCAGGGATGTTGTGGGCAGAGGTAACGAGGGTAGAGTCGTCAGCATACTGTAGAAGTAGAGAGAGGTTGGTAGCAAAATGAAGTTTATTAGTGAATATATTAAACAGGAGGGGGCCCAGAACTGATCCTTGAGGAGCTCCAGTATTAACAGGGAGGAATGGAGAGAGGACAGTTTGCCAGCAGACAGATTGTTGCCTGCCAGAGAGACAGCTAGAGAACCAGTTGATGGAGGAGGTCAAGAGATGTAGGTCTGAGAGTTTAGTTAGAAGTTTAGATTGAGAAACAGTATCATAGGCCTTTGAAAGATCAAGGAAAAGACTGGAGATGAGGAGATTATTGTCACGGGCTTCAGCTATTATTTGGGTAAATGACAGTAATGCAGAAGAGTTGTTATGGTGGGACCTAAATCTGTGTTGAGTAGGAGTGAGGAAACTGTTACTGAGAAGGTGATTGAGTAGCTGAACATGGATGCACTTTTCCAAGATTTTGGATAGGGGGGACAGGATAGCAATTGGTCTAAAGCTAGAAGGGTCTATAGAGTTACCACCTTTGTGAAGAGGGGTAGTATAGAAGGATTTCCAAATGTCAGGGACCGGGGCTTCTGAGATGGAATGGTTAATAAGAATAGATAGGGTAGGCGATGGATTGTGCAGCTATTTTTAGGAAATGAGGGGGTAGTTGGTCTGCTGAGGGTGAGCAGGGTTCAAGTTTGTTAAGGAGAGATTTAATTGTAGTAATTGGGACTGGTTGGAAAGAAAAAGCATTGAGAAAGTTTTATTATGGAGTAGTGATATACTGTTTTGTGTATTAAGTGTGAGGTTTTAAATAGTTTCTATGAAATAGTTGTTTAGGAGGGAGGCAGTTTCAGAAGGAGTGTTGTTAGGAAAGGGGTTGGGAGTAGTGGGGTTACCTGGTAGGTTGTTAATGGTGGTCCAGAATTTTTGTGGATTTTTGTGTGGGCTACTTTGGTTAGAGGAAAAAAAAGCTCTCTTGTCTTTGTTGACAAGTTTTAGTCAGGTTTCTGAGCTCTCTGTATGTCTGCAGTAAGAGAGGGGACTTGTTTTTAACCCAGGCTTTCCAGGAAGAATATCTCTTGTGCATGATTGAGCAGGTTTGTTTTGTTAGCCAGGGGGGTGTAGTTGGATTTGATTCTGATTTTTTCTGGATGGAGCAACAGAATCAAGTATGTCAAGGAAAATCTTACTGAAGAAATTTACTGCCTCACTGACAGGGAGGTGATAGAGGAAGGACCAGTTAATGTCAGATAGTTTGGAGTTAAAAGTGTCTGGGTCAAAATGGGTAAGGTTTCAGCATACCCTGTAAGTAGGGTCTTTAGGTGAGTGTTGGGTGAATTTGTGTTTCAAAGTTGGAGAGTGGCCACTCAATGAGTTGGGAAGTATACTGTGATTATTTTAGAGGTGGGGAACTGAAGTAAGGATCCAGTCAAGGCTGGGTCCAGATGAGGAATTTATGTTTATTCTAGTAGGGGTGGAGATGTGTTGGTGAAAACCATGAAGGTTAAGACTATGGGTAGGGGATGAGGGGGACAGTTTAGTTCCGTCTATATTAGTAGTTTCATACAGGATATGATGAATAATCCAGGATAGGAAGTTCATTGGATGGGAATATTATTGCCAGGGGGGAATGTATATAGAGACTATGGCAAATGTTTGGTGAGGGTTGAGGGTAACAATTTACGATAACTATTTCAGCAGGCGAGAAGCAGGGAACAGAGATGGAGAGAGGGGACAGGTTAAGTAGCTCAGAGTAGAGAATAGCAACCCCTCCTCCCCGTTTATTGGTTCTATCTGTTCGATCTATTCTGTGAACCATAATAGAGCAGCATCACTTCTAAGATCTATATTGCCTAAATGCAAATGAGAAAGAGATATGGAAACACATGAGAGGAAAAACAGGATAAAGTCCATCCTAGTTGGAGCTACCAGGGGTGAAGGCAACACTGATGAAGACATTGGGACTTGGAGACATTGCAGAAACAAAACTGTGGAGGAGAGGGCAAGGGGAGGAATTGGGAAGAGCGAGGGATTATGATGAGAGAATGTGGTGGTGACAGGGGGCAGTGGTTACTGAGCTACTCCACTATCAGGCTGTGTATTTACACTGGTTCGTGACATGTGGTACCATTCACTAACAGCTGAGTGAAAATAAGGCCTATTCAATTTAGGTTTCTGATGCAGTTACAGAATGCCTTATGGTTATCTCTAGCTAGGGATGCTAATCTTGATTTGATGATTGCTTCGGATGACTTTAGAGGATGTCTTTTTTTGCTTGCTCCAGCTTAAAAGGGCGTGTTTCCAATTCTGGGCTGGATCCTTATTGCCCTTAGACAGCAACTCATTTCTCTGACATAAGTTGTTTATGGTGGATGTCCACTGGTTGTGCTTGATTACTGTTTTTTTTTTTTTGTCAGTTTCTTGCTTTTGTTCTGTCAGGAATGTCTGAGTCATTACAGATGCATATATATATTTGCGGTATATGCCAGTATAGGTGTCCTTGGCATCAGTGGGGACAAGAGCTGGAAAGCTACTAATTCCATTTTCATTACAGTCTGTTCTTGGCTTTGGAGAAGGTTTTTTAGCCTAGTGGGTGCCTGATGCTACTTATACTTTGAAAAAGACTGATTTATGAGCAGACTTGAACAGGGAGTACTGCACAGCAGTGGTGGTACTGTGTTCTCCCACGCTTGCGAGTACAAAATCTGGAATGTTTCTGCCCCTTGTGGGGTTGCAAACTATGTGTTCCATGGCATTATAGGTAACACAGCTCAAGAACCTTTGATTGACTATGTTTCTACATGTATAAGGTACCCAATCTATGCACGGGTAGCTACTATAGCATCATGAGGCTTATGGGTTGTACTTGCCAAGACTAGTATACCTGAGGAGGCAGTATGGATATCATGGGGCACAGTGGGGTATCTATAGCTGTGATAACTTTTAGATGGGTGTTTCCTATAGTTACTTGCACATGGAATAACTCTAGGGAATCCTGCTCTTTAAATAATCTGGCGGTGTATGTACCTTTGGAAAAAGCCACTCCCCCACCTGTACTAGTTACCCATTTACTTAGTGGTCTGAACTTATGGAATTCATTAGATGCAGGTATTGCTGTGGTGTTCTCTGTAGCCTTGAACCAGGTCTCGATGAATGCACAACTGCCCACATCTTACAGTGGTGAGGAGTACTTCCAGTGAGTGTACTATCACATTTAGACTCCTAGCATTGAGCATCATCAGTTAACCTTTTTTTTTTTTTAATGAGGCTATTATTTCATCATGAATTTTGATTCCTGTGACATTGGCTAATAAAGTCACTATGTGAGATGCCAGTGACTTAACCTGAAGCTGAAAGCGCAGGTGACTGGTGGATACCATGTCTTGCAAAGTTTCTGGGTTATCAACCATATCAACCCATGGCAGACAGGCAATGAATTACCGTATCATGACACCCGACACAAATATAATTCTTGAAGCCAATTGTTTTGCTCCATATTAAGGAGGTATTCTACTTTATGGTATGTTTCTGTATAAGGATAGGTACACACCCGCCTAGAAAATGTAATCATACAATGCATTCATGTCTCTATTCATGTAGTCCGTGGAGGAATGTCTAAAGTCATACACTCCACCTTGGAGTATGACTAAGTTGTAAAACTGCCTGTTGAGAGACTCAAGTGACGTGTGAAGTGGCAGACCCTGGCACTGGACAGGAAGCTGACCATGACCTTTTACTATGTCATACCGGTGAGTGGGACACTGTGTGCATCTGAATGCAGTTCCCTATGACTAAAACATGTTTGATTACACCTGGAGAACAGGCGATTTGGACATGGCATATGTCAATCTTTTTCCTGGAATGTCAAAGATTAATGGTTCCTGTTATGAAATACTGATTTCTATGTAATCTCAGTAGAGGCATAGCAACAACGACTATCGAATCACTGATATCTACAACTCTGAAATTGGTAATTCTGCTGCTGGCATGTAGCAGTGATCCTACATATAATTATGTAAGGCATTTCAATTACCTAAGAGTAGAGCTTGTTTGATTATACCCGGAGAACAGATGATTTGAACATGGCATATGTCCACCTTTTCCAGGAATGTGTAAGAGTAATGCTTCCTGTTATAAAATAGTGATGTCTTTGTAATCTCAGTAGAGACATATCAACACCGATAATCAAATCACTGATGTATACAATTTACTAAAACTCTTACACTGGTATTTCTCTTGCTGGCATTTAGCAGCGAGCCTGCATATGATTATTTAAGGATTTTCAGAATGCATTTTGTCTGCTGCCTCTGAGCCGAATACATGCTGGGGTACAGTGTTTAGTCACAGACATTTTCATGATTTGTTTTCTGTTTCCTGTTGTGAATTTGTATTTAAAGACCCTTTAGTCAGGTTTCAAACCATTTACTGAACATTACCATTATCCCCAAAGCATGTGTAAATTTATCAAGAGGTGTTAGCTCTCCTTCAATCCCTGACTGTGCTGAATCCTTTGAAATGAAGAAAAGAGAAGTGCTCCTCATTCATTGCAATCATTGGTAGGCTTTTCTTCAGACACTCATCTAGACTAAGGTATATATGCTTGTATGGTGGTCAGATGAATGGGACAGAGAATCTCACGCAGTACTACCCCTAGCAGAGTTGAGCATGTTTGACTCCACAGCAAAAATGCATGTCCTATGCAGACTCATCACTATGTGTTTGTGTGTACTTGTATATTGCCAGACAAATGGAGATTTCTGCCCATGCACCCTAATCAGTTTACGTACAAAATTCCCTTTCTCTGCAGAATATGTATATATAGCTTTCAATACCAGCTCACCTCAAGTTGCACGCTCAGTATATGTATCCATTTCTTTTTTTTTTTTTGCATTGTAGAGTACACTTCCATGTCTTGCAGTATCCCTACAGTCATGTGTAACCATCATTTTTTTTGCCTGTGTTTTATTGCATAACTGATGCTTTCCCCTTGCTAATTATTGTAAATATGCATTGCACATTCGCACGATACTTTTATAAGTTTCTTCTATAAGCCTCGACTGAAATGTGGCTATAGTAAAAAATTTATATGAATAATTCATATTAGTCATGTGTAATATATCAGACAACCACACATAAAGACAGTAGCATAGTTGCAGTTGTCAGACTGGGACAGTATAAATGGACAGGTTTCTGGACCCTTTCACATTTACATTGCTTCCAATAATCTTGTTATGGAACACCCACCATCCACTCTTACTGCAATAGTACACATTTAGACTGTAATATTCCAGTGAAGCCCTAAGAGGCATAGTATTGCAGCAAACTATGCAATGTAGAAGGAAAAGCAACACTGTGGTGCAGGCAAACTGGTCCTCCAAAAAGACTAGTATCCAATGTAAAATATATAGGCTATAACTCATACCACACTTTTCGGCCATGTAACCTGTACCGAAACACCAAAGGCGGAGGTGTGTCCATATTCATTAAGGATATCCATACCTCCAGGCTAGTTGCTCAGCATAATGCATCTGAGGTTATCCAAGTGCAACTAACTGTGAGCAAATGGGCAATCCAAATTGTAGCTTGCTACAAATCCCCCACCATGCCCAAGGATTCCCACTCTTTTCTTGATGTACTGGAAAATATTAGGGTTCAACCAAACACCCTAATAATGGGAGACTTCAACTACCCCACCATTAACTGGGAAAACTACTCGTGTACTAACTCCTTAGCTCAACGCTTTCTGGAATTCATAAACTCCAATGCACTGGATCAACTTATCCATACCCCCATTGGGGCAACAATATCCTAGACCTAGTCATTACCAACATGAGTGACCAGTGTTCCACACCTGAACTCCTCATTGATCCAATCCGACCATAAGCTAATCACCCTAGATATCCACATCCCACCCCACCCCCCCATTAAGGAAACCACGGTAAAAAATTTCTCCAAAGCCAACTTCATGCTTCTTAAGACAGAAGTGGTGAACTTCAAGACACCCATGCAGATGGACAATACAGTTACAACTGCTGAATCCTACACAAATGCACTCTATAAGCACTTACACGAGTGCATGGATCGTGCTATCCCAAGCAGAACCAAGATGCTATCCTCCAAAAAAAGGAAGCCAATCTGGTGGTCCCCTGCCATAAGCAAACTGTACAACAGAAGGAAGAAACTGTTGCAAAAGAGAGTAAAATCCCATGAGTGGAGGAGCTCCCTGGTCAGCCTCAGTAAGAAGCTGAGATCCCTTATAAGATCCTCCAAAGTTAGCTATGAAAACAAAATCACCACTAATTCTAAGGACAACCACAAAGCATTCTATAGCTATGTTAAGAATCTCGATGGCAACACCCAGATCTGCTCTGAGTTACAGCACAATAGCACAAAAATTACTGAGCCAACTGTTATTGCCAACATCCTGGCAGGTAGATTCAGTGCCAACTTTACCCCCCCACACCCCCTAAAGGGCCCATATCTATACAGAAGAATGCAGAGTCCCTGTAATCACAACTATGCAGATAAAAGCTGCACTCTCTAAAGCCAAAAACACAGCATCCATGGGACCGGACAACATCCCAGGCTGCGTTTTACATGAACTTCAGAATGAACTGGCTCCCCACCTAAGCACCATGTTCAATAATAGCCTCGCATTAGGCTTTGTGCCCACTGAATGACACACAGCAACAGTTATCCCACTCCACAAAGGGGGAGCCACCACTGATCCCGGGAACTATTGCCCTATTAGCCTGATGAGCCTGGTCTGCAAGGCCATGGAACGTATCATCATGGAACTCATAAACAAAGACATTAGTAACCTCCAAACTCAGTATCCTACCCAGTTCGGGATTGTGAAAGGCAGATCATACCTCCTGAACCTGATCGACTTTTTTGAGGCAGTCACCAAAGCCATAGATGAGGGTAAGGTGGTTCACACCGCCTATCTTAACCTCGCCAAGGCTTTCAACACCATCCCCCATTCTGGAATTATAGCTAAACTCACTAAACTAGGTATAAATCCCTACGTCACAAGATGGGTTGCCAACTGGCTCACTGACAGAATCCACACTGTAAAAGTTGCAGACTCCAAATCTGACCTCAAACCAGTGACAAGTGAAGTACCATAGGGTTCAGTGCTGGGACCTCTCCTGTTTGGTATCTACTTCTCTGAAGTACAAGCTAACACAGAAGACCTCTGGCTAATGAAATTCACAGATGACTGCAAACTAGGAGCCATAGTGAAGTCCCCAAATGATGTGGACATCCTACAGAAGGGCCTCGCTGAGACAGATGCTTGGTGTCAGAGCCATGGCCTCAAACTTAATGCCAAAATGTGCAGTGTCATCCCCTTTGGTAAAAAACTCTGTACCCATGAACTACCACATAGTCAGCAATCTACTTAACACTGAATGTTTGATAAGAGACCATGGGACACAGGTGGACAGTAGTCTCTCCTTTGATAGTCACATCACCACAGTAGTCAGGAAGTCCTTCTATGTGGCACACCTCATCATAAAAGGGTTCTCATCCAGGAAAAAAGAGGTCATTGTTCCCCTCTACTCGACACTCATTAGACCCATTATAGAGTACAATGCCCCTTTTGGAATGTACCTCACAAGACATCTGCAGCAGCTGGAAAGGCCACAGAAGTACCTCACAAAGAGAATTACTGGCCTCAATCAAATGCCCTACACTGACCATCTCAAAAAAAAATCCAGCTTTACTCCGTAGCATATTGCCTACTCTGAGGTGATCTCTGCCTAACATATAAAGCTATGTTAGCTATGCTACATCTAAAGAAATCTCAATCCCTCTGAGCTACATGCTCTAGGGACCTAAATCTTGTCACCACAATAAACAGGACATGCTGGAGGGATAGATTCCTGTCCCAGAGACTTCCCATACTCTGGAACAGGCTACCCATCTATGTCAAGCAAAGTTCTTCATTAGCACTCTTCAAGAAAAATCTTGATGAGTGGATGGGAAATAGGAAATACACCCTGGGGATCACTTCTGTGTCTCCGCTCGACAAAGGCACAGGAAAATAGCTTTTTTGGGTGGCGTAAGCCAGGGAACCTTGTTGGCTAGGCTTACGTAAGCCCTTGGGCCAATAGTCTAGCACCTACCTATGAACCTAAAAGCTTAGTATGGTCATCTGGACAGATAGAGGTACCATTGTTGGATGTTATGGAGAAGGAAAATGGGGTGGATCTACTGGTGGGGGTAAAGAGGAGCAATTTCGTTTTGTTGGGATTTAACAACAGATGGTGATTAGAGAGCCAATTTTCAACTGTGTTAAATGTGTTTTGTGTTAAGGTTTGCAGGTGTAAAGGGGAGGAGGCTGTACAGATCAGGGTAAAATCGTCTGCATATTCAATGCAGGTTGCATCCGGGATGGCAGTCTAAAGATTGTTGATGATGATAGAAAATAGTAGAGGAGCTAGACTAGAGCCCTGAGGGACACCAAGGGTGAGAGGTAGCAGGATGGACAGTTTACCCTGGCATAATACAGCCTGTTGTCTGCCATTCACATAGGATAGGATAGGAACCACTGAATAGCATGGTTATCTAAAGAGATAGATTTTAGGGAATGAATGAGTAATTTGTGGTTGACCATATCAAAGGCCTTCAACAGGTCAAGAAATAGGGCTGAAGATAGCCTGTTGTTGTTCCTATTTTGGAATATGGTATTTGTAAAAGAAAGGAGGGGGGAAGTTGTGCTGTGATGTAGCCTAAAGCCATGCTGAGAGTTGGCAAGAAGACCGTTCGGAATGAGATAGTCCATAAGATGCTTATGAACGCACTTCTCCATTAATTTGGCTAGTGGTGAGAGACTGGTAATGGGTCTGTAGTTGGACAGTTCTGTTGAACTTCCACCATTGTGGAGTGGGATAACATGGTATATTTTCCAGATTAAGGGGATAGTTCCATCAGTTAGTGTTCTATTGATTAGGATAGAGATGGGGAATGCTATGGTGTCGGTAGCTTTTTGTAGGTACTGTGCAGGAAGGAGGTCATCAGAAAGGGTGGTTGGTTTTAGTTTTTTGATAAGGGATCGGATAAAAGTGGTAGAGACAGGTTGGAAATTAAAGGGGGGATGAAAAGTGGGTGTGTTAGTGGTAGAGTTAGAGTGGGTGGGAGTATGTTGGTTAGCTAAGGACTGAATAGTTTCAGTGAAAAAGTTATTAAAGGCAGTGGCAACAGTGTCTGGGGATTTATGGGTGTAGTTTGATGGGGTTGGGGTAGTAGATTGTCCTGGATGAAGAAGTCAGTGAACACCTGCCCAAAACTTTTGAGGATTGTTTTGGTGCTTAAATTGGAGGTTCTAGTAGTATTTTTTTTGTCTAGCAAAATGAGTTTTTTTGTATCATTTCTAAGTTGACGATATCTCACTTGGTCGAGGGGGGCTTTAGTTGTTTGCTATTTGGTCCAGGCTATATTTATAAGTTTGATTTTTATCTTAGTTTCCTTTGTGAGCCATGGAGCAGTATTAGATTTAGTCTTTATAGTACGTGCAGAAGCACAGGAGTCAAGGATGCTCAGGAATTTATTGTTAAAGAAAGTTATGGCTTCATCTAGTGGTAGATTTTTTAGGATTGACCAGTTGACCAATTTAAGTTTGTTTAGGAAGTTAGTAGGATTGATGTTTTATTATTTCTGATAGTTTTGTACGTAGTCTTGTGGTGGGTTTCTGACATGCTTAATAATATAAGTTAGTGAATGATCACTTAGGTCTTCAAGTAGAGTCCCAGCTGTATACAAGCTTGGGTGGCTATTGATAAGTACCCAATCTAAGATACTTTCTCTGTTGGTGGGTTTACTAATCCTAGTGGGAGAGGTTATTATTCTTGTGAACCCAAACAGATATATATGTGTGACAGGGGATTCAGCTGAGCAGGTGCACCAGTCGGTGTTAAAGTTGCCAAGAACAATGGTTTCTTGGGGGTAGGTAGTTGATAACCATTGGAGGATATCTTCCAGAGTGCTTATTTTATTGCCTGGGGGAATGTATACACAGACAATATTTATATTCTTATTTTTGTTAATTTGCACTTTGGTAATGAGGATTTCTGCATTATTAAATGGGGGTGGTTGAAATTGATCTCTGTTAACACTTAATGTATTTTTTGTAAAGAACTGCTATCCCACTTCCCTTCTTAGCTGTTTGGTCTAATTGGTGTATGTTGTAGCCCGGGGGTAATACCTCATTATCGGCAGTAGTAGGTTTAAGCCAGGTTTATGTAAGACACATTATGTCTGGGGAATGAACTGTTAAGAGGGCATGCAGGTTGGGGATCTTATTATTTATATTTCGAATGTTCAAGCGAATTCTCAGGAGAGCATTTGCAGGACTGTTAAGTGGTAGTTTATTGATAGGGTTGGTGGTGTAGGTGTTATTGTCACCAGATGGAGATGGGCCAGGGTTGGGATAAATGTCCCCATCTGTAACGAGGTTATATTGAAATCTGATTATGAGCTTTAGAAATGTATGAATAAGTCTTAGATAGTACTTGTCTCTTGGAATAGATTTTAATGTTTTCATTCAGTGATGAGGCAAAGGGGATGAGGGTTTGGATGTGTGAGGGATAGTTAGGTGATGAGCATCAGGGGGAATAGAGATAATGCTAGTGTTTTTGTTAATGTTCGCTTAGCAAGGGGCCTGGCCATTATAGGGCACAATTTTCAACCAGGATTTGGCAGGAAAGGAAGGAAAGAGAAAAGTTGGGTTGTAGAGAGGGAAGACCACTTGGTGATGTGTGAGATGCTGGATGGGAGGAAGAAGCAGGGGGAGTGGCTAGGACAGTATAAATTTAACAGTACTGGGGGGTGGGTGGGAACAGGGGGCAGGGTGAGGCACGGAGCGAGCCCGAGGGTGAGCAGAGCAGGGCTAAACTGGACCACAAGATTTATAAAACAATTAAGTAAAATGTAAGACTATAACAGGGATGTAAGTTATTTTCCTTACTACATTTTTAAGATGGCTCCCAGAGGAGTGGTATTGATATAACTTCCTATGAGAATGGCTTGGGAGAGGGGGGTAGCAATTATCAGTGTGAGATTGGGTGGTTAAAACTGGTTGCAGAGCAACCACAGCAGGAGGGAGTCCAAGAAGAAAAGAAAAAAAAATCAGGAGCCAGGAAATGATGCAGGATTAGTTAAGGAGAGGTGAATTTAAACCAAAGATGAAAGTTTAATATTGGTGGCCCAGGATAGTGGACTACGTACGTGCTGGTTTACGAAGTCCATTCAAAGTGTGAGGAAAAACAGACAAAAGCAGGTTCTGTAAAACAGAACTAGAAGCAGTCATACATATTTTTACTAGGTGTGATAAACTAATGGCAGAGGGCTTGTATACTGAATGGCATAATAATGTGGCAAGACTGTTGCACTGTGAATTGTGCAAACATTACAGTATTGAACTAGCTGAGAAACATTGCAGATATAAACCATAAACATTATAGAGAATGATGAATTTTACATCACATGGGATCACCTATTCCCAACAGTTCAAAAAAAAGGTGAGAGAAAACCAAATATAGTAGTCTATGAAAATAAGACAAAAGTAGCATTGATCATTGAAATTGCTACACCCAGTGTTTATAGTGTTTTATGTTCAGAGAAAGAAACAAAGTCATAAAATAGCAGGATCTGCAGGCAGAAATGAGGGCAAAGTGGAAGAAGGATACCAGACAGTCCCATCAGTAGTAGTAGCAATGGTTCTTATAAAAAAAGAATTTACAGTCATATTTATGTATGTTGCCGATACATGTAACTCGGTATGAACAGCAGAAGGAGTCAATTCTGGGCACTCTGTGGATGCTGCAAAGAATACTTTTGACTAACATTAAATATTTTAAACACTACTAATTTCACAAATTTTAGCCATATTTTGACTTAGGAATGGGGTCCAGTAATGTCATGGTGTTAGAAATCAAAAAGATTTGGAGAAATTAAACCTGAAAAAAAATATTGTATAAAAGGTTCACCACACCAAATGTTCCATTGCATAATTGCAATGATCAGTAATTCAGCCATGTGGGTCATAATGGGACTTGCTCACCTTCTCATTCTAGGGATCAAACCTTGCCAGTCAGAAGTAAATCCCATTATAACTCATGCTCCTGCTATGGATTATTGCTTAAGTAACACACAGACATAACATTTCTTATCACTTTTATGCAGTGGTAATAACTGTATAGTTTTCCTGTGACTGTTTTAAATACAATGATTGTGTTACTTGTTGTAGTCCTTACACCTGTTTCTTAACCAGTCATGTCTTGAATTTGAATAGCAATTTTGAACTGGTGCTTGAAAAGAGGGAAAATCTCAATAATCTTCAGAGAATGCATTTTACTTCCCGAATCTTTATAGCACCACATTCACACCTAACAAATCTAAGGCTTAATATTCTGAATCATTTGTGATCCCCCTAATGTACCTTTAAAGTGTTAATTATACACTTCAGTTACATAATTTTTGTTTAGATAACAATAACTGTCAAGTAACTTATTTGAAGTATTTTCTGTTGATCAAAGTTTATTAGTGATTAAAAAATATACTCATATATATATATATATATATATATATATATATATATATATATATATATACACACACAGACACATATACACATACACACACACACATATATATGTATATATATATATGTGTGTGTGTGTGTGTGTATATATATATATATATATATATATATATATATATATATATATATATATATAAAATTGAAAACCTATATACATCCCCCTTCTACTACTATCACTCCTACTGAGTTCCTATATCTTCCACCTTACCCATCCCAATATTATCTATTATTCCCAATCCTTCCACACAACTAACCATCTGAACATACCTCTCCAACACTCACACACCCCAATTTCACCACACCTATATCCTATAAATACCCATCTACTTTTTCAATATAAACTTCTTACCTCACATAGATATTTCACTCCCATAATTACTAGAAAGTCTTCCAGTATCATAATCGAGTCCAATGTATACTCTAAACTCTCAAGTTACCTCCCTAACTTCACCCTATACACAATTACCAGTCTACAATCAGGAGATATCCATCCTAACCCAGGTCCCCCCTCCTCAAAAACTACTAACAAGTCTATATTATTTACTGCTCTAAACTCCCAAAGCATAGTCAACAAAATTCCAAACCTGCATGCCTGGCTCACACACAACAAACCCGACATCCTATCCATCTCTGAAACATGGTTAAAGCCCCACATAAAAGACTCTGAAATAATCCCACCCAACTATTCTATTATTAGAAAAGACAGATCTCATAAAAAAGGGGTGGTATAGCTCTACTATACTCATCCTCACTCTCAGTTGCTCCCTATAATAAACCTACTCCCCACTTTAACAATGCTGAATTACTAATAACACTACTACAAATCAATAAGCTCAAGCACATATGTATAGCCTCCATCTACATCCCTCCTGGTGATAATATTTCTACACTCGAAGACATCCTCTTCTGGCTCTCCACTAACATCAGCAACGAAAATATAATCCTAGGACACATGAATATAAATTGGGCCTCCATTCAGTCTCCCTCAAACCCACTTAACATTAACCTCTATAAATTCTCTCAGCTCATCAATTCTACAACCCGCACCTCAAAAACCCTGCCCAATGGCAGTATCCTTGACTGGATCCTAGTCTCTCACCCCCACTACTTCTCTAACAGTGGTACTCTTCCTGATACTCTTAGTGATCACTTACCCACATTTACACACCGTCTCCCTTCACCCCTTAATCATACCCATAACTTCATTACTACTCGTAACCTAAAAAACTTTAACCCTTCAGCTTTCATTAACTTTCTAAAGGCAATATATTGGAATACTCTAAAATCACTTCCTCTAGATAATGCAGTCACCCATTTCAACACTACCTTCTTAATCCTCTTAAACTATCATGCTCACCTAAGAAGAAAATGAATAAAAACCAAAACTGCCCCATGGCTTACAAAAATTACACTTGCTACAATGCGGCAAAGAGACAAACTCTGGACCCATTACCATAAAAATAAAAACTCCCTCATCTACAACGAATACAAAACACTTCGAAATAAAGTTAAGAAACTCATCACCACTGACAGACAAAACTATTTCTCCTTACTCCAAAACAACAATAAAAAAAATCCTCAAAAATTCTGGAAAAGTATCTCCACTTTCCTTAATCCCAGTAAACCAGACACCCCCACTCCCGATCCAAATGCTCTCGACATAGACCTGGCTACTCAATTTAACTCCTTCTTCATTGATTCTATTTCCAAACTAACCTCATCTTTCTCTGACATCTCCACTCCCTCTAAACCATCCCCACTCTCATCTTCTTACCTTCCACCTTCTAACACTAGCTCACTACCTATCCCATCTTCCAATTCTACAACCTTCACCACCCACTCCACTCTTCCTCCCTCCTCATCTCTCCCACCTCCAAATATCCCCTCCCCCCACTCTCCACACTTCTCACTAAAACCCATACCCACTTCTACCATAAAAAACTCCTTCTAAAACTGAAGTCTGGTTCAAATGCTCCCGATAATATTCCTTCATAATTCCTCAGCATAGCTGCTGAAGCCATTGCCTACTACATTAGTATTTTAATCAACCGCTCTATTCAAGAAAGCACAGTTCCCCATATCTGGAAAAAGGCCTTTATCATACCTTTACATAAAGGAGGTAACAATAACAATGTCTCCAACTTTCGCCCCATCGCTATCCTGTCTCCCATCTCCAAACTCCTTGAAAAGTGTATCCAACTACAACTCCTACCATACCTCATTGATAACAACCTACTAACTCCCACACAACATGGCTTCAGACCAGGCCACAGCACTATGACAGCCCTCCTCTCCTTCCTGGAAACAGTAAATAAAGCCCGAGATTCTGGTCATATTGTTTCTACCCTTCTACTGGATCTTTCTAAGGCCTTTGACACCATCTCCCATAACCTTCTTCTAGCTAAACTCTCTAAGCTTAACCTATCTCTTTCCTCTCTGAACTGGTTCTCCAGTTACTTATCCAACAGACATCAAGCAGTAAAATGGAAAAAGGCCACCTCCTCATTCCTTCATACCCCAACTGGTGTTCCACAAGGTTCAATATTAGGCCCCCTCCTCTTCAACATCTTTATTAATGACTTCTGCAACTCCATCCCATTCTCAAACATCATTCAATATGCAGATGACTCAACTATTATTTGCTCTGCCACTTCAGCCCCTTTACTTCTAAAGCTAACTCAAGATGCTTTTTCAACCACTGAACAATGGATGGAAAATAATCACTTAGCACTCAATGCTTCTAAAACCAAATTAATGGTATTCACTCCCTCAAAAGCCACCCCTCTCAACACAAACACCTTCTGTATTTCTAGTCAAAACAACACAACTCTGGAACTGGTATCAGAGACCAAGCTACTTGGTGTCCAAATTGACAATCAGCTCAAATTTAATTCCCACATACAGCTAAACATCAAAAAAACCCATCAAAAATTAGGTATGCTCTACCGTCAATACCATTATCTTACACCCTCCACTAAACTCACCCACTCTACATCCTTTCTCATCCCCTCCCTTCTCTATGGATCTCCACTCCTAACTAATCTACAATCATCTCTGAAAAATCAACTCTCATGTTGTTACAACAAAATCGCCAAGTTCGCCACTAGCCAGAGGTCCTCTACTCACCATTGTTCCTCTCTCCACAAACTAAATTGGCTAGAACTACCCAACCACCTTATCTATACCCAACTCACTCTGGTCCACAAGCTTATTTTCAACCCCTCAATCTGTCCCTCCCTCTCCTCTGCCTTTAAAATGTATCTACCTAATACAGTACTAAGGTCTAACAACCAAAATCTTCTTGAAATACACAAACCAGCTCGTCCACCAGGCAAATACCTTCTATCCTTTAGTCTGGCATGACTCTGGAACTCCCCATTCGTGTTACCCCTACTAACTCTACCTTCAAAAAAACTCTTCATTCATACCTAGCCTCCCAATGGGAATGCTCTAGCTGCCACCCTACATAACT
Source organism: Protopterus annectens (assembly GCF_019279795.1). NCBI lineage: Eukaryota > Metazoa > Chordata > Ceratodontiformes > Protopteridae > Protopterus > Protopterus annectens. The sequence goes on from NC_056735.1 coordinate 450,450,882, forward strand.
TGCACCGCTAACCTTCTTTCTCTCATAACTATATAGTTTACACTTTAAACTCCATTCTGCCCCTTTTTGTCAATAAATAAATACAACAACTTTGTTGATCTATCCCCATCAACCTGTTTGCTAATGTAGCCCATCACTAGTATGAAGCACACCCAATCCCACAGGGAACCCCTTAGTTAGACTGAACACTGTTCATACTTCAGTATTTGGGTCCCCTGTACATAGTTTGCACTAATCTTATCTTCTGTTTTTTTTGGACTTCAAACCACCACAGGACTGCCCAAAACATGTCCTTAGAACCTTGTCATATGATTTCTTCAAATATAAGACCAGTCACTTGGACTCTTGTCATCTCTAGATTCCTCTCAACTATCTGTCTCACTGCAAACATTGGGTAAGTTGTGATACATCCTGATCTGAATCCCAACTGCTCATCTCCCGTCCTACTTCTACCTACTCTGCGTACTCATTTGTCAGTCATATGAAAGTTTTTGCAGTGCGTCCATGAACATCAACATAATAACCATACATGGTTTTGGCAGGAATCAATCCATGCTTAAACAACTACTCTAGATTTACAATGATGACACTGTTTATCGCAGAAATTGTCTATGTTAAATGACATATTTTATCTATAATTAGTATAACCAAAACTTTCATTGTCATTTTTGCTTTAGAAACTGTATATTTAAATGCAATGTTTCTACTAGTACTTTTGTACATACTATAACAAGAGCTTTGATTGTCATTTTGTTTGTAATTATTGTTTTGTTTTTGGAGCTTTTCTCCCCAGGACTCCATTGAAAATGGGTTCTTCTAGGCCCAATGGACTATCCTCATAAACCAACTGCAAATAAAATAAATATAATACGTTCCATGACTTTACAGTAAGGCTTGTAAGGCTGATAGGGCTTTAATTACATGAGATGGTTGTAAGACTAGCGGTGTTATCACTGCAGTGTGTCAATCATCAGGGATAAAACCAGTAGCTAAACTTAGGTTAAACAGTTTAAGGAATGGAGTGCCCAAAGGTATGTTTAACCCTATTTATTAAGCAATCAGGTCTCATGAAGAAAATATTTTTGCCTTGGTTAGGGTTGTTAGTAAATGATCTTTATAGAAAAATTGGTGGTGTAATGGATTCAAGTAATTCAGGGCTTTGGAAAGAATTCTCAGGTGTGGCACTAAATTTGTTTGCAAGGATATTGGTAGTGTCTATTTGGCTTGAACAGAAGCTATCCTTAAGAATTAGTTCAGAGTGATGTAGAGTATTGTTTGTTTTCTAGCATAGCTAAATAATGAGCCCCCTCTCTCATTTACTGCAATTTTGTCAAGAATTATAAAAGAAAGTTTTTAAAATCGTAACAATTTTGAGAATATTTTAAGAGAGCATCATTTCCATTTTATTTTTGTATGTCAGTTTTGTTCATTATTGTAATCTTAAGAAAATTTTCAGTTTTGCAGATACAGAAAGCATCACATGATAAGCACTCAGCAATGTAAACTACTCCACTTGTATTTAAATCAAAAGGTACTGTAATTGTTATAACAAAAAATGACTTTAAAGTTTTTAATTTTAGTCATTTGAACATTACTTCCACTCACATGAAATTGCTCAAAAGTGGGTTCCCATTTGTGTCTTTGTCTAGAACAAACTCATTTCAAACATTAGTTGATTTAAAGTTATACACTTGCAAACTTAATCTAACTTTACTTTTGAATGGTGATGATTTAGAGTTATATTTCATTAGATCGTTTTCCAGAAGTAATTTTAATCCTTCTAAGAATTAAGTTTTTCTTTATACTTTGTTGACCAGGTTTGTCTCACTAGGCCAGTGACCTGTTTTCAGGGGAGGCTCAAGGCAGAATGCAAATTGGCTATTATTTGGCCAGGTCACCGAGGAACCTCCTCTCCACTTTTCAATAAGACCTGTGAGATCTTTTACATCCACCTGAGGTATCAACAAATCAGGCAGATGGGGCCTCCATTTAATGCCTCTTCTGAAGGATGGCACAGTCAGGAATGCAGTATCTGTCTTACATTGCACTGCAGTGTCAGTATTTAAAAATTAATCCAACTAGCTGGTTGTGGGAATAGAGCCCAATGCCTTCTGCACAAAAAATAGTATGCTACCTGTTGAGCTACTGAAACAGCTAATAAATGTTTTTCAGTACCTGCATGAAGCACATGTAGCCATTGGCTTGTTACAGTTAGATCTGCCCCCCCCCAAAGCTCTTTCACTGAAGAGCAAAAAAAAAAATATCCATTTCTCTGCCTTGCCCCCTGACCCTCCTTCTGCATTTTTTATGAAAAAAAGAATGATTTCTTCTTTTGCAGTAGAGCAAACTGCTTGCTATAAATGTAGCAAACAGCTACTACAGTTTATACCCTGCCTACACAAAGCACTATGGCATTCGTCCTTTAGTTTTAAAAAAATAAATACATTATTTTCAACTGTAGCAAACTGTTTGCTACACATGTAGCAAACAGTTCCTATAATTTATAACCTGCCTGCCCAGAATGCCACAGCACTCAAGTTTTACTTAAGAAATATATTTTCTTTTTAAAAATATATTTTCTTTTTCTTTTTTTATTTTAAACTATGAAAATGTTCCTACAGTTCCAACCACACACAGAGTGCTACAGTGCTCAGGTATGACCACAAATGCAATATCAACTTTTAAAAGCTGATATTGCATTAAAGCCGGATTGGCTGATCACACCGCACCAACACTTTGCACCTGCGGTAATTGCCCTTCTCACCCTGCCATAGCTACGCTACTACTCTGCAAATACTTCTTCCAGGGTTATGGCCACTGCCACTGTCTTAAGGAGGTTTACATGGATGCACTCTCAGGACCTCCCAGATAATGCTAACAAAATAAGAATTTATGTTCTCCCTTAGATATAAATTTAGTGCTTGGCTCCTTTGCTACAGAAGTAATCAAAAAGTGTGATGAAAGCAGCAAGCTGATCCCAGGGAATCTGTAAGATTCTTCAGCCCTCCTTTTCCAAAATGCCCAAGGGGTTTTCTAGTTCCTCAACCTATTTTGGCAAAAAAGAAAAAAAAATGAGGTAAACAGACACTTAAGAAGGAATGGCAATGGAGTTCCATAAAGAAGTATCTAAATGTCCAAACCAAGAACAGTCCAACAAATCTGAATGACTATTCAAGAGACCACTCCATCCCCTTTTTCTTCCAGAAAGTCTGAATCTCCATTTTTTTATCGCAACAGACTGTTTCAGACAAATAAGTTCTGAAAAAATATTCATCAAGATTACAGATGGCAGTGGGAAGAAATTCCTCCATTCTAGGGGGGGGGGTCATCCTCCAGATCATACTCTGTTGTTTCCACCCATTCTTCAATATATGCTGTCCCAAGGAGTCTTTGAACAAGTTCTTCCTTTCTGGTGGGGAAGGGTTTTTATTCAAGGATGTTCCTAGTGCCAAAGAAAGAAAATGCTTGGAGATCAGTTTTGGATCTTCCTTTCCTAAACCTTTTTGTGATAGTGCCCAAATTCAAAATGATATCACTTCACAACCTGATACCTATTCTTCCTCTTCCAGATTTTCTGGTAAAACTACACCTAAAAGGTGCTTATCATTTCATCCCTATATATCCAGACTTCAGGTTTTTCTTAAGCTTTTTGGGTCCGGATCACAATTATATTCCTTACACTTTGGACTATCTACTACACCAAGAATGTTCACAAAGTGTCTAACTCTAGTTATAGCTCATTGCAGGCTACAGGGTATCCACATTTTCCCATATTTAGACAACTTGCTTATCTTTGCAGACACTTTTTCAAAGTGTCAGGAATCTCTCTCTCTCTCTCTCTCTCTCTCTCTCTCTCTCTCGGGTGAGAGATTTCTTGCAATAGCTGCAATTTGAAGATAACATTAAAAAGTTTTTCTTGACTCGCTCACTCAGGATTGCATTTCTGAAATGTCAACTAGATACTTCAGTTCAAAGAGCTTTTCCTCAGCAGAAAAAATACAGATCATTACTTATATCTATTTCTAAGATTTTCCATTCAGACTTTGATCACTGAAAGGGAACACCACAAGGTTTTAGGCATCTGTGATTCTCATGATACCCATGACAATACTCCACATGAGAAAGACACAGTGGCATCTGAAATCTCTTTGGTCCCAGCTTAAAAGCCATTTATCTTTTCAAATCCCAGTTCTGGGTTTGTCAGAAGAGAAATCTTTTGGTTAAAATAGCAGATATCCTTAAATCCAGCTCTCCTTTCTCCTTCTAGTCAGTCACCTAATGCTTTGCTCGTGAAGCAGTTTCAGGAGGTAAAAGTGTAGGGGTGTAAGATATAAAGTACAGATGCAAGCACATAAATACCAAGGAGATGCTTGCACTGATCAAGCCACTCAACTGTCTGAGCCTTCTTTGGTCCCCGGATCCTATTCAAGTGGTTACAAACAATACCACTGTCGTGGTACATCAACAAGCAAGTGGGAACCAGGTTGTACCCCCTTTGCAGGCTAGCTGTGTTAGCTTGGGATATAGATTCACAGCACAATCTCACTCTACACTCATCCTTCACTCCATCAGAGCAAAACTGTGTGGCAAACAAGCTGAGAAGGACCAGGGAAGACCCTCAGAGATGGAAACTAGATCAGAGAGTCTTTCAAGATTTGCTCCATCTTTGGGGATCTCTTCAAGTGGACCTCTTTGCCTTCTCTTTGAACAACCAACTGATAAGATTCAATGGCTCCATGCATGAAGGTCTGGAAGACCCATGCCTTTTCTTCTCCTTGAGCAGGAATGTTTCTGCATGCTTTTCCACACTTTCCACTAATATCAAGGGTTCTTATGAAGATTCAGAAGGAATCCCCTAACATTATTGTGGTGACCCCCTTCTGACCTAGTTAACTATGGTTCTCCCTTCTTTTGGAAATGGCTAGGGGCAATTACCACAAGTTTCTTCACAGACAAGATCTACTCACACAAGAAGAGGAGTGTTTGATATACTCTGGCATCAATCATGTTTATTGACTGACTGGATGATAAGGCCTTAATTACTTTTAGGCACATGTTTACTGAGGACATGCAGCAGATCCTAATGGAGGCAAGAAAGTCCCCCACTAGAAAATAATATATTGGCAAATTTAAAAGGTTTTCTAGTTGGTTGCAACAACATATCCAGCACACATTCAGGGCTAGTTGTTCTCTGGTTTTACAATAATTGTGTGAGTTACTATCCCATGGCCATTTTTATTCCTCTATCAAGGTTAATTTATTGGACATTTCAGCATGTCTGTCCATGGATCCTCCTCTTTCAATGAAGTCTCATGTCAAAATTTTCCTGAAAGGGGTTTTGCATAAGAGACCTCCAAAGAAACCAGTGGCCCCTCCTTGGGATCTTAATTTTGTGTTAGAGAAGCTAACACCTGCTCCATTTGAAAAAGCTAATCTGGCTGACTTGAGATTCTTCCTACACTGTAATTTTACCATGTGTGCTACACGGCATGAAGCGCACATGGACACGACAAATTTTAGATTCAATAAACTCCACACAACTGTAAGCATATGTAGTATTTAGCAGACATGCAAATATGAAAACTTTCGTGTCATGCAAATTACAGCATGAGTAGCTGAATTGTATGCTAATGAGGGATATCAACATGGTGGAGCAATTCAACAAACTCTAAAGTAACCGTGCAGAGTTTGTGTTCATCTTGGTCATGTATTCAGAAACTTTCCGAATACAGCCACAGAAAGAATTCTACATGGAAACAAGAGAAAGCAAAAGGTCTTAAAATTTGCACAGAACTGACCTCAATATGTAACCCCACACATATTATGACCTGATTACACAATGTGGAAGCTAAAATATCAGTTACAAAATAAAAAATACATTTGTAAGGGCCATAACATAAATGCACCTTTGCTCCACCACCCCCAAACGAAAATGTAATTGTAAGTAATGCAGGCTGCTACAATGTTTGAATATCCTTATATTGTACTATAAGCATATGTAGTATGTAGCAGACATGTGAGCAAAGAAGTACTCTCCCTTGTGTTTACAACACTGTGATCATGTGCATTTTCTCCTCTGACACAGATACTAACCAATCTGTCATCACAGTGAAGATGCAAATTAGGTAAAAACTATTGGTATTGCTGAATCCAAAAAAAGAGTAACCCTGTAGGGATGTTCATTCCATGTAGGCACTTCCACATTGTTTTTGTCTTCAATGCATGTCAACAGTTAGTGATGACATCAGGAGTGTGTGTCAGGTTACACTTTCAAAGTTGTACAAGTTGGTCTGTGTAGGGTGAAGGAGCATATAAGCTATGCATAAATCACAGACTGTATGTCATCCTCAGGATATTGTTGTAAATTGTGTCTTCTTTGTCCATTTATAATAATTTTTGTACATTTTTTAATGTCCTCATTTGCCCAATAGTGAGCATAGTGCACCATCTCACAATGGAGGAATAAACAGCAGCTTTTGTGGTTCTTGTCTTGTAAACAGTCCTATGGCACCATGTGTATGTGGAGGGCAAGCTGTATGAGTACAATGTGGGCAAGCTTTCCTTTTTATGCTGAATGCTTGCATGATATGACAGGAACGGAGGAAATTAATTACAGTTTTGCCCTGCTTACTTTATTTATGCATAGCTGCATGGGGTGCATGGGGGTCACCTAGCACAAAGATGGCAAGCAGCAGGTATGAGTAATATAGCAATAACCAACGACTGGGTGTGGGTAATGCTGGATTTACCCACGGTTGGCATGGTTTGGTCCAGAGGGCGAAGCCCGAGGGACCAAACAAAGCCAACCGTGGGTAAATACAGCATTACCCACACCCAGAAGTGGGTTATTGCTATTATACCATGACATTATTTAAGAAAAGAAACTATTACTTTTCTTAAATAATGGCATAGTATAATGCCTGTCTGGCATCCGCGGCAGTTCTGATGTACTGCACGCCTGCGCAGTACATCAGAGCTGTGGGCAAAAGCAACGGAGAAAGCAAGATCTCCGTTGCTTTTTACTGTTCGCTATGTTAAATGGGTTTAACATAGCGAGACAGCTTTAAAATAAGCAACGGAGATGTCTGTTGCTTATTTTAAAACTGTCTCGCTATGTTAAACCCATTTTACATAGCTGTAAAAAAAGCAACGGTGATCTTGCTTTCTCCGTTGCTTGTTTTTTTAAAACCTGTCTCGCTATGTTAAATGGGTTTAGCATAGCGAGACAGCTTTAAAATAAGCAACAGAGATCTCCGTTGCTTATTTTAAAGCTGTCTCGCTATGTTAAACCCATTTAACATAGCGAGACAGTGTTTTAAAAATAGAGTTATACTAACGGAAAAAAGTCTGGGCGACAGGACCTTTTTCCATTAGTATAACTCGATTTACAATGTGCACACTGGCCAATCAGCGTGCACGTTTTGGAATATTAATGGGGGGTCATGGTATAATAGATGTTAATTACAGTATAAGCAGGTGAATTCCATTTTCATGAACCAATCCAACATGGTGCAGCAATTCAACATGCTATAAAGCATCTATGCAACCTCCATTCTTCTTTTCCTATATACTTCAATAACATGGCAGTAGAGACAAGAAAATTTGAACTGACACAATGCTAGGGGCTGCTGCAGCTATTCTACATCTGCATGTGCTCGAGGCTGAAGTCAATGCTGCTGGTGCTGATGACAATAAGCTTAGGGCGAGAAGAAGACATGTGTTCAGGCCCAGGGTAACTTATCAGATACTACATGACCTGGAGATTGTAGAGGGATACAGGCTGGACAGGGACACCTTCCAAGAACTCTGTGAGCTCTGCTTCCCTCAACTCAGAGCCAGAACCAATCAAGGGGAAACCATCTCAGTGGAAACTAAGGTATGTGTAGCCCTTAGAATATTAGCTACAGGTACTTTTCAAAGAACAATTGGGGACATGGGGTTTATATGACTATGTTGAAAGACCTTTATGTCAAACAGCTCTCCATAGACACAAAACTATTGAGATTCACTTCTGTGAAACACAGATGTTTTTCCAGGGTTAGGAAGTAGTTGGCCACCTCCACAACTTTGCCCCTTTCCCCACTGTAGTGCGATCTCAGAGTTTCTACCATGCAGTGCACTACCCTGAAGTACTGAGTGCCATAGATTGCACTCATGTACACATCAAGGCACCACCTGGTGAGCATGGTGCAATCTACATTAACCACATGGGATACCACTCCATCAGCTGCCAAGTCGTGTGCAATGCCCAGGGAATAATCTTGAATGCGTGTGCTGGCAAGCCTGGCAGTTATCATGACTCCCATATCTAGCACAAATCACAGCTATATCAGATGTTTCCTAGGGGGCACATCCCACAGGGCCATTTACTGCGGAATGCTGGGTATGTGCTGGAAGCGTAGATGATGACACCCATCAGAACTGCACAAACACCCACGGTGGAATGCCATAATGAGGTACATGCCCAAACTGGAAACATCATAGAGTGTGTGTTTGGGCTGTTGAAGTCACTGTTCCAGCACTTGGAGCTCTGCAGTATAATCCAGAGACATGTGCACAAGTCTTCACAGTATGTGCTATGCTACACAATCTTATCTTGCAGAAACAGCTGCAGCAGGATCAGCTAGACAAGGGACACACATCCCCCCCACCAATGCCTAGATCACTACAGCCACAGTCAGAGGAGGGCTCAGAGGAGGAACCACCAGTTGCTGTGCCTGTAGGCAAATGTAGGTGTGCTCAGTATGCCCTTACTTTGGCTAAAAGACAATGCATAGCACATTCACTGACCACCTAGGTGCCTAATACCTTTCTCCTACTCACACATATAGTAAAAATGATGCCAGGCAATTCACACAACCTATACCTCCTCATGTACTTGCTGTGTACTGCTTGCATCACAGTCAGCCCTAAACTCAAAATGTGTCCACTGCTGCATTTGCAAGGTAAGTCCTGAACCTAGAGTGTAGTTTTTGAATGATATTATAGTATATCCTTCTATTTAGTGGGTTGGAACAGTAATTACGTAAATAGTGCTCTGGACTTGTGCAAACGGTACTTTAACATGTAACAGCAGAGCGAGAACTTTATTTTACCCATATATGTTCATTAGTAAGTACTAGGCCTCTGGGGTCAAAGATTCACACAGTCCTACTTCTGAAGCATACTGATGCCCACTACATGGCCTTATTTTTGCACCATACCTTTGTACTGGGAAATCTATAAAGAGAGACGTTAGAAAGTAATGATACATATTGCAGTCTCTAACTTCACAACCCTTCCCAAGATCAAACCACAGGCAGGAAGTAGAACAAGGAGAGTAACAAGACCATCATATCCTTGTTTGTTCCATAGCAGTAACAACTTTGCTTATCCACAAAAGAACAGACTATGCTTGTTTATGACATAACAGTACATGACCCCCCACCAAGAGCAGTGTGGCCTTGCTTGTGTCTTACAGTAACTCAGCAATGGTCTCCCCCAAAAGAACAATACATATAATGTTTCCAAGCACCCTGTGCATCATGAACAAAGCTTTAGTTTCCCTGAATCCAAAAAAGTGATTCAGAGACATGGCACAGTTATCATCACTTGCACAGGGTGTTATTGGGGGTGGGGGGGGACAGGAGGCCTAGGCTGACAACAAAGATTGTTGAGTGTGTATGCATAAGAACAGGGAAGCAGGCAAGCAGACTGAACCATGTAACTGGTGTGTGTGTGTGTGTGTGTGTGTGTGTGTGTGTGTGTGTGTGTGTGTGTGTGTGTGTGTGTGTGTGTGTGTGTGTGTGTGTGTGTCTGTAGGGGTCTCCATGTGAAAGTGGTGTATGACAGTGTGTATGAACACAGCCAAGCTCAGTGCTAGCTGTACATCTTGGTATGTTGGACTGGTGTGAGCTGTGCATGGTAGAGTTGTCAGTTCATCATTTTTGCCTCCAACCACAACACCAGGCTCTGCCTGGAGATGCACTTGCACCTCCATGCTCAAGGTCAGATGCACTGCTACTTTTTGACTGTGACTGAGGTCTGCTGGATGTGCTTCCTTCATGGAAACACCCAGGACCATGGCTCCATGGTCTGCCATGCCTGAGTGTGGATAGCACACTCCCTGATGGTGCAGAGGAAGTACTGTCACTACAGGAGCATGATCAGGCATGGCCACATTGGCTAGCAGCAGATGGTGTGGCTGACCTACACCCATGTGGATGACATCCCCCTCCCAGCAAAATGTGTCATCACAGACACTGCACAGTCCATGATATAAACCCCTCATTCCATCGCAGTTGGGCTCCTAGAGCGAGAGAGAGAGGTGACAACAGCAAAATCATGTTGTATAGCCAATTGGACCAAATCAAGTGTGTCATGAAGACACATGTTTGAAATAGAGAGCTATGTATGAGACCATATTTTTTTTTGGAACAGGTGCCCTTTTTTCTTTTTGGCAGAGAGAGAGAGAGGAATATTGGGGTAGGGACCTAAGTATGTGTGGGTAAGGTAAGGTAATGTAAGGCGGGTAGATGAGGAAGCAATGGCAGACAGAAAGGACATACAAGATGAGATACAGGGATGGTGAAGAACACAAGAGGAGAGTGAACACCATGGCTGGGGAGAGGGGTGGGACATCAAGAGCCCATGTATGTCAAGTTTGGAGACAGTGGGAATCGAGTCCTCACTTAGTGGACTGTCATCACTGTCACCTCACTTCACTGATGGCTGCAATGTCTGTCGTCTGTGTCTCCTTGTATTGTTCAGAACAACAATGGAGAACAATGTCTCCACTCAGCATAAGCATGCCCCAACTGTGTGGCACACAATCCTATGCACCAAACCGGGTAGTTCATCATGGGTGATAAAATCACCACCTCTGCTACTGCTCCTGGGGGAAACCACTGGCCTATCCTGCAGGGTAGAGCTACCTGAGGGCTCAGGTAGTGCAAGGGCAGCAGAGGAGGTGCTACCAGGGTATGTCCCTGACATGCTGGGATGTGGTGCCATAGCCAGTGGAGTGGGGGCAGGTGGATCCTGTGGAACAGACCTACCCCACTGTGCTGTGGAAAAAAGGAAAAAAAAAACATAAGGGGTGGGAAGAGAGGAAAACAAAAGAACATTAGCAATATCATAACATGACATACAAAGCAGTGATACAATTATGTCACTCTGTTATGTTACCTTTACTATAAACAGTACAAACTGTAAACAAACTTTTTTTATAGCGTCTAAATACCCAGTTGATAACAGATGCACACTATAGTACAGATTTCAGCCAGCAATCCTTGATGTGAGCATATATTGCCCATATACAGGCTCCAATTATACTAATTACATTTTCCAGCAATCCATTTCTGCCACTGCAAGAGAGGTCTGCAGTTACAGTGCAATAATGATGAAGACATAACAGTACTTGATCATTTGGTAATTGTGGTGTCTGAACACACAACTGCTGACTACTCTCTACAACTGTAGTGTTCTCTGTTCCCACAGAGTATTGCATGCATACTTTCCTTTTACAGTTGGGAGATGTATGCTGTATTTTATAGTACGGTATTCACAAGCCTCAAATTCTGACAACAATAAATTTGGACAAAGTCATATGTTATAGGGCTCAAAGTCCAACAAAATAGGGATGACTCTTACATACTTGCTCTTACAAACTTATTAAGATGATATAGTAACAGGTTTTGCACTTGCATGACTTTTCTGAAGGGTCTGGGGTCTGAATCTCACATATCTGATATTATTTAGTGATGTCATTCCTCAACCCTTATGCAATTATTTGACTGAAAACCACAATTTCATATGTAACTATACAAAGACTGGACAATCTGTGGAAATTTGTACAGTTGACAGGTATTACTGCATTACATATGGACTAAGCTTATACCTCACAATCTCTTACAGCCACAAATGTGGACCAAGCAATAACTACTGGGGGTAAAAAGGTACACAAATAGTAACATGTTTTATATATTCTTCTACAAACCTAGTAAAGTGATACAATAACAAGCTTTGCAATAGCACAGATGTTCTGAAAGGTATGAAGTACGAGACACAAATGTAATTTTCTAACTGCAGTCCTCAATGCTTTGGCTGAAACTTGCCAGACAAACAAAACTTATGAGAAGCAAATCAAAATTATGAGGCAACAATATGAATATTCTGTAAAATCTATACAGTTGAAAGGTATTACAAAGCAGTCTTTAACTTTTAATGCTACAATAACAGTACTGTTGTGATGCATACATACCACATGGTACTCGCATCTGTGCCAATTGACTTTCATGGGCTTTAACATTCAGAACATGATTTGCCTCACTGTGGAAAAAAAACAGAGCAAAACAGAATACCTTTATAAATACCAAGCCTGACTATATGCAGCTTTAAACTAGTGCAAGTAATGCCTGAAAGGCCTACTTACACATCTGTGGGGTGCCACCAGTCCGACATTCCTCTATCCAACAGTCGAGGGTATCACTCCTCCTCATCCTGAGGTCTTGGTAGTGGTTCCTACACTGTTCACCAGTGCAGAGGATACCAGTAGCACTGGACAGAGCCCAGGCTAGACTATTCCATGCCTCTGTCCTTGATTGTGAGCCATGATAGAGCCTCTGCAGGAGCTGTGGCCCATGGTTATTTACTAGGAGTCCAACAAACACTCTGGACTCCTGGACACCCCCCTTTGAGCTCTAAATCTCAGACCCTCTCCAGAAATGCCTTCCAAGTCCAATGTAGAATGATATTTTCCTGCCAATTGCACATATTACATTTACTCAGAGGGTGCACTTACTGATTTGGCAACATATGAAAAAGCTATGCATCGCTTACCGTCGTGCAAACAGGGTGCAAAGGGTGCAAGTTTGCGTGATGATAAGCAATGCAGAAGTTTAGTAACTAATGCAATTTCTATGTCATTTGAGATACAGGCAATTCTGTAACTATGTTGGTCCAATGGGAAGGGCATGCCAAGCCACATAGCAGGAATATACTTGCCTGAACATAATACACATTATACCCACACTCATACATTTGCTACTAACTAGACAATACATAGATTAATAAATAATTACATAACTGACACAATATTACTGTGTCAGTCCTAAGTCATATAAATATTATATAAGCTACACTAAGTCACCTGCAGTAAGTGAGAGTGCCTATAATGTGAATTGGTACAGCATTAAAATTGAATGACATATGTTGTATTCATCCCCTGGACCATATGGATGTTAATCCTGCACTGACAGCTATTGCCACAGGAAAGTTAGGAAATCCTTTCTCCATGTGTCAGTTCATTGCTAAATGCTGCAATGTCACAATGGTAAAACAAAGACTGCATACCTTGTACTTAAACCCAGGATAATCTAGAATTCACACCTAAACTTAACACCTGCTGCCACAGAGTAATTCACATAACATCCCCTAAGTTAGTATTCATTGTTAAGTTCTCAGTGTTAACTGCAGAGTAACAGTGCTTAGCGGGTTTGCACAATGCACAATTACATTGCTAGAAAGCATCTGGTTTCTATTTTTGGCTGTCTGGCTCCTGTCTGCTACCTGTGTGGTCCAGCCAGCCATTTTGCACAATGTGCTCTGCACACACAAATGATTAGCATAGTCAAACCTGTTTGTGCTAAGAGGCGCATTGTACAAACAATGCACCCCTAATCACCCACTAAAGTAAGACAGAAGGATAAAGAAAAAAGGGGGATACAGTTTGTTACTGCACAGGAGGTATGTCTGCAGAGATTTGGATTTTCAATCTCACTGCAATGCGCGTGCACCTTCAGAAAACAGGATGGGTGCCTTATCCCTGTTGGCCACACAAACAGCTTGGCAACAAACAACTTTAAGTTATCCATCACACAACAATCTTCCGCAATGTATTTTAAGTGATATCACACCATCAGCTGTTATTTTTATACATGTATTATATGCAATAAATTTGGATGTACTACACTTAGTGATCACACAACCTGTTAGGACTATTGCTTGGAATTATACCAATCCATGTTGCTTGGCCATTCAGCAGTTATCAGTATTCAGAGATATGCAGTGTGAAAGACAATCTACCTCATTTACCTTACATTGTGTGTGTATATTAAATGGGAATAGTAAGATATGCAGTTGTCAGCAAATGAAGGCCAGGTTGGATGGCACAAACAACCAGGTCTATGTTAAATCACTGAATGCTTAAAAAAGCAAACGATGATTTATCGAACCCATGTAAGAGAAAGCTTACAACCTCGAATGCTTAGAACATCAATTTTTTTCCAAGGGAAAAAAATTGCTGTTCCACAAAAAAAAAAAAAAATTAAACATTACATAAAGGGAGGGGCTGTGCCCCCTACACCCCCCCCCCACGTAAATATACCAACTCCGAGACCGCACTACAGTCACAAAAACAGCAAAGTAATGGAAGTGGCCAAGCGATTTCTTCCACAGGGAAAGAATTTGCTTATATGCCGTTTCACTATTTTGCCTTTTTGTGCTTTCAAGTTCGATGAAGACGCATTCAAAAGAATGCATCTTCGATCATTTAATAGGAACCTCAAACAACCACACACTGCTCTTTTGGTGCTGGGAGCAGAATCAACGGTACACTGTTCTTTCGAGGGGTGGGCCAAGTTGAGATCACATTATGGCATAACTTCTCAATGTAAACATATTCCACTACAAACATATGATGCTAAACTGAGGCCATGCATTGATCACCAGTACTTTGGAGAGTTATGAAAGTGTGAATCTTGCATGGCTGAAGACTGCTACTTTCTAATGAACACATGCAAGTGAAATAACTCTCTGCTGTTACATTTTACTTGACTTTTTGTACACATCTCCCACCTTTTACCTGCTTAATGTACCATGTGATGAAATACTCGTACATGCCATAATAGCATTATGCATTACAGTACATGTTCAGGACTAACCTGGTAAATACTGTGTCTGTACTCCACTCTTTGTGACATCCCTAGAAAAAACAGCATGGAGTCTGCGTGGATGCTTTAATCTTGTTGAATAGCCCCACAATATTGGTTAATTAGCATGAAATTCACCTACTGATGCAGTAATTAACATCTTTAGAGCACAGACTAAGACAGATGCAATCCATTAATAATGTACTCCATTATTAAAAGGAAAATGTGTAGCTAGCTAAACTGATGGTGAAGAGAGTTAGTATATTTGTCAACTCACTAAGACAACAACATTTCTTCACAGTATTGCACTCCAGGAGGAATATTCCCATTTTGTTACCTACATAATGCATATTCTGGAATGTAGGTAATAAATGTGAAGTAATGGCTTTCACACTTTACTCTGTATGCATTACGCAAAAGTTTAATGATAGCATGGCCTTGGTTGTCAAGCCATTTCACAGGTACACAGCACTGAGAATACATGAGAAGGGAATGCTGTGTTATAAATATGTACACATGTTACACAGATAGGTCATTTAATAGCACTTTTAGCATTTCAAAGATGTTTTGTTAGCACAATGATTCCTTAGCCTGTCATTTTGTTTGGGCGGGGGCAAAGATGGGTTACTACTTGGGCACTAACTAGACTGCACTGTTCTTTTGGGTGGGTGAGCATATTATACTGGCTATGGCACCACATCCCAACATGTCAGGGACATGCCCTGGTAGCACCCCCTCTGCTGCCCCTGCACTACCTGGGCCCTCAGGTAGTTCTACTCCACAGGATAGGCCAGTGGTTTCCTCTGGGAGCAGTGGCAGAGGTGGTGATTTTATCACCCATGACAAGTTTGGTGCACAGGACTGTGCCCCACAAAGTTGGTGTATGCTTATGCTGAGTGGAGACATTGCTCTCCATTGTTGTTCTGAATAATACAAGGAGACACAAACGACAGACATTGCAGCCATCAGTGAAGTGAGGTGACAGTGATGACAGTCCACTAAGTGAGGACTCGATTCTCACTGTCTCCAAACTTGACATCCATGGGCTCTTGATGTCTCACCCCTCTCCCCAGCCATGGTGTTCACTTTCCCCTTGTGTCCTTCACCATCCCTGTGTCTCATCTTGTATGTCCTTTCTGTCTGCCATTGCTTCCTCACCTACCCACTTTACCTTACCTTACCCACACATACCTAGGTCCCTACCACAATATTCCTCTCTCTCTCTCTCTGCCAAAAAGAAAAAAGGGCACCTGTTCCAAAAAAATATGGTCTCATACATAGCTCTCCATTTCACACATGTGCCTTTATGACACACTTGATTTAGTCCAATTGGCTATACAACATGATTGTGTTGTTGTCACCTCTCTCTCTCTCTATCTCTCTAGGAACCCAACAAAGACTTTGGACTCCTGAACACCCCACAACTGCACTCAAAAGCGCACACCCTCTAAAACACCAGCCATGTTTTGTAAAGATCAAGCTCAATGTCTAATGAGTATTTCCCACCAATTCCACTTTAATTATATGTTTTTCCACCAATTTTCATGTATTGCACTTACTAAGAGTGTGCACTGTTTGGTTTTTGCTACATTTGAAAATGCTGCTCGATGCTTACCATTGTGGAAACACGGTAAAGCCAGAGTGCACAATGGTAAGCATTGCACAACAGTGAGCAATAAAAAAAAATGCAATCCCAAGGATATCTGATACACAGCCACTTATGTAACTCTGTTATTCAAATGGGATTTTAGAAATACGCTTGCATGAATATAGTACATATTATACCCACAGTCATACTTTTCATAATATATGCACAATACTCATATAAATGAATAGGTAAAAATAACTGACACAATATTAGTGCCTCAGCCCTCATACATTTAAATATTAATATCAGCTGAACTATGTCAGATTTTATGAGTGACAGTAAATATGACATAATGTGGAACAACATTAAGAGTCTATGGCATATGCAGTTTTCAAACCCAGAACCATGTGTACAGTAGTCCTGAACTTACAGTTCTTGCCACAAGAAGTTTGAGAAAACACTATGTTGCAGTTCATTTGTATAATCTGCAATGTCAACACAGTAAAAGAAAAGTTTGCGGCCCTATACTAGAACCCAGAACCATTTGCACTCCAGACCTAGACAGACCACCTATTGCCACACTATTAGTTACATGACATCCCCTATATTAGTATTCATTGTTAACTTGACAGTGTTAACATAGTGTAGCCTCACTTACTGGGTTTGCACAATGTCCAGTGTTATTACCTGAATGCATCTGGTTTCTATTTTTGGCTGTCTGATTCATGTCTGATACATGTGTGGGCCAGTTACGCAAATGAGCTATGAATCATGCAAACATGTGAAAAACAGAAAAAAATAAAATGCAGAATGCACAAATGAGCTTGAACTAAGCATTGCACCAACGTGCCAAATAAAAGAGATAGAGTGGGAGAAATGAAAAACAAAATATATGAAATTAATAGATGCAGAAAGACATATCTATGGCAGGGTCCCTTGTATTATTTTTCCCTATTTAAATGAGCTTGAGAACCTGCCAAATTTCAAACAAGGGAAAGCAATTGCCGTCATACCTCTCAACTGTACAGATTTCCACAGAATGTCCAGATTTGCACTTCATATTTTTGGTCTGTTTCTCATAAAATTTGTGGATTTTTGGCAAATCACTGGCAAACCATTGGGGATTGCATTCAGAAAATAATGGCAGACATTTGGGATTCAGATTTCATACTCTTCAGAACATTCATGCTACTGCAAAACCTGTTATTCTATTAACATTTTAAGATTGTAAGAGCAGTATTTAAACATTGTCCCTATTTTGGGGCCTTTGTCATCATACTATTTATAGCTTTGTTCAGATTTCTTGCTGTAAGAGGTTGAGATGTCTGATTGCGATGCTGCAGAATACAACCTTAAACAGAAATGCTATCCACATTCCCGACAAGGTTTTGCAGCTGTAATAACACTGCTGCACACCGAGAAACCTTGTTTGAATGAGCCGTGCTTCATTAATATGTATTGCATTGCACTGCCACAGGCACAGCTTTGTGTATATGGAAGCACTCTATGTAGGCTCTACATGACCCCTACAAGGAGTTTCTTAAGTCTTACCCTTTTAATTGCTTTGACCTCTGCATTAAAGGTATCTGAGTTGCAAGCTGTTATGGTGAGTCAGCCCTCTCTCATTTTCCATAAGGACAGTGTTTCTTTGAGAACGAATCCTTCTTTTATGCCTAAAGTGGTACATTAGTTTACTTTAAACCAAACTATCCATCTCCCTGCTTTCTTTACTGAATTAAAAATGAGAGAGAAAGTATACGTCATACCTTGGATGTCAACAGACAAATCAAGTCCAAGCTTGACATAACTAAATCTTTTCGATCCTCAAATTAATTCTTCATTTCTTGTGAAGGTAAGGAGATGGGACAATCTGTATCAAAACAGCCTATTTCCAAATAGTTGTCAAAGGCTATTACCGTTTGTTATACTCACCATAACAAATTTATTCCAAGCAAAGTCATGCTCCATTCTACCAGGGCCTTGGCTTCATCTATTTCTTTTTGGAAAGGGTTGGATTATGGAGCTATTCTAGAAGCTGCTACTTTGTCCTCTGTATATACGTTTACAAAGTACTATAAGCTTGATTCCATTTCTAGGTCCAGAACAAGCTTTTCTAGGACCATTCTCTAGGGGCTCCCTGAACTCTTCTCTTTCCACCCCCCAAATGTAGTTAGCTATGGTAATCTACCCATATTGCTAAGGCTACTACAGCAGTGATCAATATGATGTATGTAGTACAGTTGTGTAAATGTTGGAATGATATAACCACTTTCTTCCTCTATCCCCCCATTTTTTGGTGTGTTTTTTATGCCAGGGTGTGGGCATTTATTTTCTGTTGTTCTTAGAATTGTACTTTCAGAGTTCAGCCTCCCTTTCTCTGCTGGCAGGAAAGTTCTGAAGGGCGTTGCACCCAAACTTGTCTTTTAGGCAGCCCATCTCAAGCTGCTTGACAGTTTTGTTGTGTGAAAGGTACTCTGAAGCTTTGGAAGCTGGTCAGCTGTTATGTCTTTGGCAGAAAAAAACCTAACCCATATATTTAAGGCTACTGCAGCAGGGATCATTCAGACATCTATTGTTATGGTACGTCCAATCCACAACTGCACTTTCTTTAACTCAGTTACTATGGAACTAAACATAGGCGAATATGTGGAAGTAATCTGTATGGACTTCAGTAAAGCTTTTGACACTGTTTCTAGTGAAAATTGAAGGGATACAGGAATAGATAACAGATTATACAGCTGGGTGAAGTGGTTTAGGGCAGACTTTAGAGGCAAATAATGAATGGTTAAATTCTTATGGAAAAAAATGACGAGACATGCCAAAGGAATGCTATGTTCATGCCTATTTAATGTGTTTTTCACCACTTTTACTTAAGGAGTAATGCAACCACATCCTGAGATGTATCTCAGATCTTCACAAATCCTAATTCCTCACTTTTTAAACATTTAGTGAGGCTAATCAGAAAAAAATAATAAAGCCATCAGCATTTATTTAACAAAGTACACAATCCAACATTCATCAATAAAATGCATTCTGCCAAGATACAGTTTCAGTGCATTCTGTTTTATGCTGTACACTTTGTTGTTACATTCTCAATTCAATAATAAAATACTGCCATTTATGAAGATGCTTGAAATTAACTGACACACATTAACCTAATCTACCCAATTGCCTTTTTGCCACCAAAAGCATGCAAATGTACTCAGAAGGCCATACAAGGTTGCCGAAGAAAGTCTAATGAGCATTCTATTAAAGCATATTTTAAGGATCCTATTTTAGAGCAAAACCTCAGCTTTGGCCGGCTAAGATCTAGCTGTATTCAACTGGACGTATAAGAGAATCTAAGTACCTTTTATCTGCACTTTTTTCAAATAATACAGTATTTAAATTGATTTAATTGTGTTGCATGAATATTAACTCAAGTGGAAGTTTTGACTCTGTTCTTCAGTTACTGCTTGCTTGAATTTTAGAGTCTGTTAGTAATTGCAGGTGTGGGGGTAGCCACATTCTTTGATTTCTGTCACTGCCTATTTAAGTGGTACAGTTTGAAATATTTTCTGCTTAAAAACCTTAGTTATGGCCGGCTAAGATCTAGCTGTATTCAACTGGATGTATAAGAGAATCTAAGTACCTTTTAACTGCACTTTTTTCAACTAATACAGTATTTAAATTGATTTAATTGTGTTGCATGAATATTAACTCAAGTGGAAGTTCTGACTCTGTTCTTCAGTTAGTGCTTGCTTGAATTTTATTGTCTGTTAATAACTGCAGGTGTGGGGGTAGCAACATTCTTTGATTTCTGTCACTGCCTATATAAGTGGTACAGTTTGAAATATTTCTGCTTAAAAACCTCAGCTTTGGCCGGCTAAGATCTAGCTGTATTCAACTGTATGTATAAGATAATCTAAATACCTTTTATCTGAACTTTTTTCAAATAATACAGTATTCAAATTGATTTAATTGTGTTGCATGAATATTAACTTAAGTGGAAGTTTTGACTCTGTTCTTCAGTTATTGCTTGCTTGAATTTTATTGTCTGTTAGTAATTGCAGGTGTGGGGGTAGCCACATTCTTTGATTTCTCTCACTGCCTATTTAAGTGGTACAGTTTAAAATATTTTCTGCTTAAAAACCTCAGCTTTGGCTGGCTAAGATCTAGCTGTATTCAAATGGATGTATAAGAGAATCTAAGTACCTTTTATTTGCACGTTTGTCAAATAATACAGTATTTAAATTGATTTAATTGTGTTTCATGAATATTAATTCAAGTGGAAGTGTTGACTCTGTTCTTCAGTTAGTGCTTGCTTAAATTTTATTGTCTGTTAGTAATTGCAGGTGTGGGGGTAGCCACATTCTTTGATTTCTGTCACTGCCTATTTAAGTGGTACAGTTTGAAATATTTTCTGCTTAAACACCTCAGCTTTGGCTGGCTAAGATCTAGCTGTATTCAACTGGACGTATAAGAGAATCTAAGTACCTTTTATCTGCACTTTTTTCAAATAATACAATATTTAAATTGATTTAATTGTTGCATGAATATTAACTCAAGTGGACGTTTTGACTCAGTTCTTCAGTTAGTGCTTGCTTGAATTTTATTGTCTGTTAGTAATTGCAGGTGTGGGGGTAGCCACATTCTTTGATTTCTGTCACTGCCTATTTAAGTGGTACCGTTTGAAATATTTTCTGCTTAAAAACCTCAGCTTTGGCCGGCTAAGATCTAGCTGTATTCAACTGGACATATAAGAGAATCTAAGTACCTTTTATCTGCACTTTTTTCAAATAATACAGTATTTAAATCGATTTAATTGTGTTGCATGAATATTAACTCAAGTGGAAGTTTTGACTCGGTTCTTCAGTTAGTGCTTGCTTTAATTTTATTGTCTGTTAGTAATTGCAGGTGGGGGGTAGCCACTTTCTTTGATTTCTGTCACTGCCTATTTAAGTGTTACAGTTTGAAATATTTTCTGCTTAAAAACCTCAGCTTTGGCCGGCTAAGATCTAGTTGTATTCAACTGGACGTATAACAGAATCTAAGTATCTTTTATCTGCACTTTTTTCAAATAATACAGTATTTAAATTGATTTAATTGTGTTGCATGAATATTATCTCAAGTGGAAGTTTTGACTGTTCTTCAGTTAGTACTTCCTTGAATTTTATTGTCTGTTAGTAATTGCAGGTGTGGGGGTAGCCACATTGTTTGATTTCTGTCACTGCCTATTTAAGTAGTACAGTTTGAAATATTTTCTGCTTAAAAACCTCAGCTTTGGCTCGCTAAGATCTAGTTGTATTCAACTGGACGTATAAGAGAATCTAAGTACCTTTTATCTGCACTTTTTTCAAATAATACAATATTTAAATTGATTTAATTATGTTGCATGAATATTAACACAAGTGGAAATTTTGACTCTGTTCTTCAGTTAGTGCTTGCTTGAATTTTATTGTCTGTTAAAAATTGCAGGTGTGGGGGTAGCCACATTCTTTGATTTCTGTCATTGCCTATTTAAGTGGTACAGTTGGAAATATTTCTGCTTAAAAACCTCAGCTTTGGCTGGCTAAGATCTAGCTGTATTCAACTGGACGTATAAGGGAATCTAAGTACCTTTTATCTGCACTTTTTTCAAATAATACAGTATTTAAATTGATTTAATTGTGTTGCATGAATATTAACTCAAGTGGACGTTTTGACTCTGTTCTTCAGTTTAGTTTACCACCCACCATCCCTGTTTTTGTTTTGGTGTTAATCTTAGTGGCTTTGAAACTGCCCATCCCTCTTATAAATTTGTGTTTGGTTACTCCTTCTGGGCCCATCTGATTTGCTCACTCAATTGTGTGCAGTGAGATCATATTCTGATTTCAGGCACTCGTACTGTGTACAAAGACAGCATCTGGGAAAGAGAAGAAAAAAAAAATTAAGCTTGTTTCCTGCCTTTCCTGTTAAGTGGTCTAGACTGTTTATAGGCTTCTGAGCCCACATGCCCTTCTGTGTTGGAGGGAAGCCTTCTAGCTTAGTTTTGTTTCTTATAACTAGCTAGTTTTTTTAGTTTCAGCACTCAAATATGTTTCTTTGAACTCAGCACTTGTTCAGAACTCATTGTAAGCACTACATAAGCTGCAAATTACTTCAGCACTCAACTTTCCTCACTTGTCTAGAGGAAAGCAATTTTTAATACTTAATAAATAAGCACCTATCCAGGCATGTCTAAGGGTCAGCTCCCAGTGATTTCTCCTGTCTACCTGATCAATCTGGGCAACTTGGGGCAATGCAGCAACTGCCTCATGTATACAAACAACCCACTCCTCCTACCACCCAACACTACAACCTGTGAGAGATGCACTTATATAGCCAAACTGGAAGCAAACCTCTCTTCACCCAAGACTGGACTAGACAGTTAAGAGGAGAAGGTAAAGACCACACCACTCTCATCACATAGTCCCTCAAAACGTACCCCACCAAAACACACACATAAAAACACAAAACACACACCTACATTTGCAGAGGCTCTCAATGAAAACCTGCCCAAGCATCAGGGACATCCAAATCATAAACACAAGAAAACTCCACCCCCCAACACAACCCAAATGACACATAGCCCACAAACTCAGTGCCACTCAACCACAGCCCATAAGGCATAACAACGTACCCAACACTCTAGTCATAGGTGACACTATAGTCAGGCACACTGATATTCCACTCACAAGACTAAACAAGGAGAAAGTTACCATCAGCTGCCTGTCAGGTGCCAGGATCCGCCACATAACGCATGCACTCAGGTCACTCCACAATAAGTACAAATATGACACTGTCATTGTCCATGTTGGTGTGAATGACCTGAGACGTACCTCCCTGGACTACATGAAAAGAGACATGGAGGAGCTCTCCGATCTTGTATCCCAGGCAGGTATGACCCTAACCCTGAGTAGCATCCTGCCATCACCTAGAATGATACCACAGTACAAGGACAAAATGATAGACTTCAACAATTGGCTAAGCTTCTGGTGTCATTCTAAGGGGATCCATTATTTGTCTGCCTGGGACGACATGATCGACAGACCACGATGCTTTGCCAGAGATGGCCTGCACCTGTCGCCCTTAGGATTCCAGATACTGGCTAAGGCTCTTGCCACCCCTATAGTGCCTTTTTTAGGCAAGGTTCAAATGACAAATTCACCACCGTAACAGGTACAAGCAAGCAAAATCTGAGGGTAATGCTACTCAATGCTAGAAGTCTAAACCACAAAATGCACTCACTCGAGGCACTCCTTAAAATGGAGAACACTGACATCTGTGCAGTGACAGAGACCAGGTTCAAAGCTCCAGAGAGCACCCCTGCATTACCAGGCTACAATTCATACCACACCTTTCGGCCACCTAACCCAGAATGAAGCACTAAAGGCGGAGGCGTGTCCATATTCATTAAGGATATCCACACCTCCAGGCTAGTTGCACAGCATAATGCATCCGAGATTATCCAAGTGCAACTAACTCTGGGCAAGACCACAATCCAAACTGTAGCTTGCTACAGACCACCCACCATGCCCCAGGATTCCTACTCCTCATTTCTTGATACACTGGAAAGTATTAGGGTACAACCCAACACCTTAATAATGGGCAATTTCAACTACCCCACCATTAACTGGGAAAACTACTCATGTACTCCCACAAGAGGGGAAAACATACTGGACCTGATCATCACCAACATGGGGTCTCTATGCTCCAGACCAGAAGTGTATCCCTCACTGGTAAGCTCAGACCATAAACTAATCTCACTGGATATTCACATCCCGACCCAAACCCTGCCCAGAAAACCACAGTGAAAAACTTCTCTAAAGCAAATTTCACACTCCTCAAAACCGAGGTGGAATCCTTCAAAGCCCCCGAGCCTGTGGAAAATACAGCCCAGACCGCAGAATCCTTTATAAACGTATTCTATGAACACCTTCAGGAATGCATGGATCATGCAATCCCAAATAAAACCAAGACCCAATCCTCCAAAGGCAGACGTCCTCTCTGGTGGACCCCAGCCATAAACAAAGTATACAATAGAAGGAGGAAGCTACTACATGATAGAGCAAAATCCCAAAAAGGGAAGGCATCTCTGATCAGTATTAGCAAAAAACTACGGGCACTCATAAAATCGTCTAAGGCCAGCTTCGAGAGAAAAATTGCACAGGACACTAAGGATAATCACAAGGCTTTCTTTAGTTATGTTAGGAACCTGGGTGGGAATTCCCAGATATGCTCAGAATTAGTCCAAAATGACAAAAAATACATCAAATCCACAGACACTGCCAACATCCTAGCTGACAGGTTTAGCGCAAACTTATCCACCCCCTCCCAACCAAAAGGGCAAATATCTATCCCAGCAGAGTGCTGCCCCCCTGACATCTCAGATCTCTCCAAACCAAAAAACACAGCATCAATGGGACCAGACGGTGTCCCGGGCTGCGTCCTACATGAACTCCAAGAAGAGCTAAACCCAAACATAAAACTACTGTTCAATCTCAGCCTTACTACAGGATATGTACCCAAAGAGTGGCGTACAACAACAGTGGTCCCTCTCCACAAAGGTAGTGCCTCAACGGATCCTGGAAACTATCGCCCCATAAGCCTGACTAGCTTGGTCTGCAAAGCTATGGAAAGGATCATCATGGACCTCATAAATAAAGATATTGGGGACCTACAGACACTGGATCCTACCCTGTTCGGCTTTGTTAAGGGCATATCCTGCCTCTTAAACCTGGTCAATTTCTTTGAAACAGTCACCAAGGCCATTGACGAGGGGAAGGTGGTCCACATAGCCTACCTGGACCATGCAAAAGCCTTCGATACAATACCCCACTCGGGCATTATAGATACGCTCACCAGCTTAAATATAAACCCCTATGTCACTAGATAGGTTGCAAACTGGCTCAAGGACAGAACCCACATGGTTAGAATTGCTGGAGCCATGTCAGACTCCAAACCAGTTACAAGTGGCATCCCACCAGGCTCAGTCCTGGGACCTCTCTTGTTCAGTATATATTTTTTGGAGGTACAGGCCAACACGGAAGGACTGTGACTGACCAAGTTCGCAGATGACTGCAAACTGGGCGCCATAATCGACTCTCCAGCCGACACAAGCATCCTCCAAAAGGGCCTCATAGAAACAGACAACTGGTGCCAGAGCCATGGCCTCAAGCTAAATGCCAAAAAGTGTATAGTCATCCCCTTTGGCAAAAACAAAGTGCCCACAAATCACCACATAGGTGGTAATCCATTAAGTACAGAAGAAGTAATTAGGGAACTGGGGACCCAAGTTGATAGCAATCTCTCATTTGACAACCACGTGGCCAAAGTGGTTAGAAAAACATTTTATATAGCCCACCTAATCATGAAGGGATTCACATCTAGATCAGGGGAGGTCATCGTGCCTCTTTACTCATCCCTCATCAGGCCCATAATTAAGTACAATGCCCCTTTTGGGATGTACCTTACCAGACATCTGCAGCAACTGTAAAGACCCCAAAAGTACCTCACCAAGAGGATCAAAGGGCTGAAACAGATGCCATATGCTGCCCGGTTAAAGAAACTCTAGCTCTACTCAGTGGCATACCGCCTGCTCAGAGGCGATCTGTGCCTGACGTATAAAGCCATCTCCAACCCGGAATTAATGGACATACTGCACCTCATAAAATCCAAATCCCATCGAGCTATGCGCTCGAGAGACTTGAACCTCAGCACTGAAATAAATAAGACATGCTGGAGGGACAGATTCATAACCCAGAGGCTCCCTTCACTCTGGAATAAAATCCCAGTCCAGGTTAGGCAGAGTCCCTCATTGACTCTCTTCAAGAGGAATCTTGATGAGTGGATGGGAGATCGTAGGTTTACCCCGGGTATCACTTCTGTGTCACTGTTAGACAGAGACACAGTATACTAACCTCGAAAAAGGGCATAGCCAAATTAATTTAAAATGGGTGACGAAAGCCAAACACACTCTGGCTAGGCTTATAAATGCCCTAGGGCAGATAGCCTAGTATGAACCTATGAACCTATGTACCAACTCTTTTGCTCAACATTTTCTAGAATTCAAAAATTCCAACACCTTGGATCAACTTATTCACATCCCCACCAGGGGCAGCAATATCCTAGACCTGGTCATTACCAACATGGGAAACCAGTGTTCCACACCAGAGGTCAATTCCTCGTTGGTCACATCCGACCACAAACTAATCAGCCTAGACATCCACATCCCACCCCCACCCCCAATTAGGGAAACCATCGTAAAAAACTTCTCCAAAGCCAACTTCACACTTTTTAAGACAGAAGTGGCAAACTTCATGACACCCATGCAGATGGACAATAGAGGTATGACTGCTGAATCCTACACAAATGCACTTTATAAGCACTTACACGAGTGCATGGATCATGCTATCCCTAATAGAACCAAGATGTTATCTTCCAAAAAAAGAAAGCCAATCTGGTGGTCCTCTGCCATAAACAAACTCTACAACAGAAGAAAGAAACTGTTGCAAAAAAGAGTAAAATCCCATGACTGGAGGAACTCCCTGGTCAACCTCAGTAAGAAGCTGAGATCCCTCATAAAATCCTCCAAAGCTAGTTACGAAAACAAAATTGCCACTGACTCTAAAGACAACCACAAAGCATTCTATAGCTATGTCAAGACTCTCAATGGGAACACTCAGATCTGCTCTGAGTTACAACACAATGGCACTAAATATACAGAACCAACTGATATTGCCAACATCCTAGCAGATAGGTTCAGTGCTAACATTACCCCCCTCTCACCCCCTAGAGGGCCCATCTCTATACCAGAAGAATGCAAAGTTCCTATAATCATGGCTGCACAGTTAAAAAACACACTCTCCAAAGCCAAGAACACAGCATCCATGGGACCTGACAATATCCCAGGCTGCGTTCTACATGAACTACAGAATGAACTGGCACCCTACCTAAGTACCATGTTCAATCATAGCCTCACCTCAGGCTTTGTACCCACTGAATGGCGCACCGCGACGGTTATCCCACTTCACAAAGGGGGAGCCACGACGGACCCCGGGAACTACCACCCCATTAGCCTGACGAGCCTGGTCTGCAAAGCCATGGAATGTATCATCGTGGAACTCATAAACAAAGATATTGGTAATCTCCAAACTCTGGACCCTACACAGTTTGGATTTGTAAAAGGCAGGTCATGTCTCCTAAACCTGATTGACTTCTTTGAAGCAGTCACCAAAGCCATAGATGAGGGTAAAATGGTTCACACAGCTTATCTAGATCTCGCCAAGGCTTTCAACACCATCCCTCACTCTGGAATTATAGATAAGCTCACTAAACTACGTATAAATCCCTATGTCACAAGATGGGTTGCCAACGGACAGAACCCACACTGTGAAAGTAGCGGATTCCAAATCCGACTTCAGACCAGTGACAAGTGGAGTACCACAGGGTTCAGTCCTGGGTCCTCTCCTGTTTGGTATCTACTTCTCTGAAGTGCTGGCTAACACAGAAGGTCTTTGGCTAACAAAGTTTGCAGATGACTGCAAACTAGGAGCCATAATCGAAACTCCTAACGATGTGGACAAACTACAAAAGGGCCTCACTGAGACAGATACCTGGTGTCAAAGCCATGGCCTGAAGCTCAATGCCAAAAAGTGTATTGTCATCCCCTTTGGTAAAAACTCTGTACCCATGAACTACCACTTAGCTGGTAGTCTACTTAATACCAAAAATGCGATAAGAGACCTTGGGACACAGGTGGACAGTAGTCTCTCCTTTGATAATCACATTGCCACAGTGGTCAGGAAATCCTTCTATGTGGCTCATCTCATCACAAAAGGATTCTCATCCAGAAAAAAAAGAGGTCATTGTTCCCCTCTACTCATCACTCATTAGAACCATTATAGAGTACAACGCCCCTATTGGTATGTACCTCACAAGACATCTACAGCAACTGGAAAGACCACAGAAATACCTCAAAAAGAGGATTACTGGCCTCAAACAGATGCCCTACACAGACCGTCTCAAAAAACTACAGCTTTACTCCATCGCATATCGCTTACTCAGGGGCGATCTCTGCCTAACATACAAAGCTATGTCAAACCCAGAGCTGTTGGACATGCTCCACTTAAAGAAATCCCAATCCCTCCGAGCTACATGCTCTAGGGACCTAAACCTTGTCACCACAATAAACAGAACATGCTGGAGGGATAGATTCCTGTCCCAGAGACTTCCCATACTCTGGAACAGACTGCCTATCTATGTCAAACAGCGCTCCTCATTAGCACTCTTCAAGAAAAATCTTGATGATTGGATGGGAAATGGGAAATTCACCCCAGGGATCACTTCTGTGGCTCTGCTCGACAGGGGCACAGAAAAATAATTTTCTTGGGTGGCGAAAGCCAGGGTACATTTTTTTGCTAGGCTTATATAGGCCCTAGGGCCAATAGCCTAGTGCCTACCTATGAACCTATGAACAACAGAGTGTTGTGTCTGTGTATGTGGTAATGAGTGCAGGTCATAATAGTGATGATTTCTGCCTATGATGGCTGTTATACAGCTGAGTGTAGTGTGACAGTGGAACATTTGGAGGATTTCAATAATTTATTGCTATAGCAAACTGTAGTTTGTAGCCATACTGAATATTAAAATTCTAATGATCAACTACACAAACTTTTCCCTTGTTGTATATGGAAGTCAGTCACCAGAATCCATCCATGACATTACATAGCCTTTTTACTGAAGGCTTTTTATGCATCATTTTACTTTATTATATCTACAGTGGTGAATTTGCAAGCACCTTGAAGTGATTTCTTTACATTTTTCCATTGCTGTATCACTGGATGCTGACAGAACACATATATTATGCACACATTTCTTATAAAAATTTATTTCATCTTTTAAATTCAGGATTCTTTTTCTGTCTTAGACTCACTGGATAATACTTTGGGTGGTGATCTTACCTCTTTGCCCTTCTTTTTTTCTTATATCCACAACAACATTATACCCCAGCACATGGAGATGGGAGGCTTTGTTTTGAGGATATGCAATCTTCAAAAAAAAAATCAAGCATGCTGATTTATGTCCTGTATGACAGTAGTGCAGAAACTGTGATGTTAAACTCCTGGAAAAAAAGGTATTCCAGTAATTACAAAATAGTGTCTGATTTCCTCATTACCCAATACCCAACAGAACCAAGACGTTCTCCTCTAAAAAAAATGGAAGCCAATCTGGTGGTCCCCTGCCATTAATAAACTCTACAACAGAACGAAAAAACTGTTGCAGAAAAAGGTGAAGTCCCAAGACTGAAAAAAACTCCCATATTAGCCTCAACAAAAAGTTGAGATCTCTCATCAAATCCTGTAAAGCCAGCTATGAAGGCAGAATTCTGGCAGACACTAAAAACAATCACAAAGCCTTTTATAGTTATATCAAGAACCTCCACAGCAATACCCACATTTGCTCTGAGTTACTGCACAATGGTACCTCCTATACTGAGCCAACAGATATTGCCAACATACTGGCCAACAGATTCAGTGCCAACTTTGGTTAAAGCTGCATTGTCCAATGCCAAGAATATAGCTTCCATGGGACCCGATAATATCCCTGGCTGTGTTCTATATGAACTACAAAGTGAACTGGCACTACATCTGTGTGCCCGGTTCAGTCACAGCCTCACCTCAGGCTTTGTCCCTACCGAATGGAGCACTGCTACTGTCATCCCTCTCCATAAAGGGGGAGCAACTACAGACCCTAAGAATTATCACCCCCATTAGCCTGATGAGTCTGATATGTAAAGCTATGGAGCACATCATCATGGACCTGATTAACAAAGATAGAGGAAATCTCCAAACTCTAGACCCCACGCAATTTGGCTTTGTGAAAGGGAGATCATGCCTGCTCAACCTGGTTGACTTTTTTGAGTCAGTCACCTGGGCTGTGGATGAAGGTAAGGCAGTGCATACAGCCTACCTTGATCTGGCCAAGGCCTTTGATACCATTCCACACTCGAGAATTATTGATAAACTCACCAAACTAGGCATCAACCCCTATGTCACTAGGTGGGTTGCAAATTGGCTCACAGATAGAACACACAGTGTGAAGGTAGTAGACTCCAAGTCAGACTGCTGACCAGTCACGAGTGGAGTCCTACAAGGGATTGGTCCTTGGTCCTCACCTGTTTGGCATCTACTTCTCAGAAGTCCAGGGCAATACAAAGGGACTCTGGCTGACCAAATTCACAGACGACTGCAAGCTAGGAGCCATTTTTAACTCTTCAAGTGATGCAGACATCCTACAGATAGGCCTCACCGAGACCAATGACTGGTGTCAAAACCATGGCCTTAAGCTTAATGCCAACAAATGTGTGGTCATACCCTTTGGTAAAAATGCAGTTCCCACTAATTATCACATCAATGGGAACACACTGAAGGTGCTATAAGAGATCTGGGGATGCAGGTTGACAGCAACCTCTCCTTTGACCACCACACTGCCACTGTGGTCAGAAAGTCCTTCTACGTGGCACATCTTATTACCAAGGGTTTTGCATCCAGGAAGAAAGAGGTCATTGTCTCTCTCTACTCTTCCCTCGTTAGACCAATCATTAAGTATAATGCCCCATTTGGCATGTACCTCACTAGACACCTGCAACAGCTGGAGAGGCCACAGAAGTACCTCACAAAGAGGATCCTAGTCATTAAACACGTCTTACATGGACAGTCTCAAAAGACTCCAGCTATTCTCTGTCTCATATTGCCTACATAGAGGCAATCTTTGCTTGACTTACAAAGCCATGTCTAACCCAGCTCTGTTAGAAATGCTACATCTAAAGAAATCCCAATCCCTCTGCACCACATGCTCCAGAGACCTCAACCTGATTAACACAATCAACAGAACATGCCGGAGGAGCAGGTTCATAACCCAGAAACTGCCCATGCTCTGGAATAGACTTCCCATACATGTCAAGCAGAGCACTTCACTCTGCCTCTTCAAGAGAAATCTTGATGAGTGGATGAGTAATAGAAAGTTTACCCCAGGAATCACTCCAGTGGCTCTACATGATAGATGCACTGGGAACTAACGTCGGGCGGCACAATGCCAGGGCACTTCTATGGACTAGGCTTGTAAAGGCTCCAGGGCCATTAGCCTAGTACACACCTATGAACCTATGTAGGCAAATGATGGTCAAAGGCTAGATTGCTGTCTACATGTGTCCCTATGTCACTGACAACTACGTCAAATCTAAGGGGAGTGTTGTAAATATGATAGTTACCAGGGGTGGATGACTTCCTGAAGGATACTATTATGCATTTCTTGGCATTTAGTTTTAGTCCATGGCTCTGATATCAGCTGTTTGTTAGTGTCAGCCCATCCTGGAGAACTTTTGTGACAGTGTGGGATTCAATGACAGCTCCTAATTTGCAATCATCTGTAAATTTAGTCAGCCAGAGACCACTGAAATTGGGCTTGACTTCAGAGAAGTAAATGCCAAAAAGGAGCGGTCCAAGAACAGATCCCTGAGAGAATCAATTTGTGATGGGCCTCTTTGTAGAGATGGAGTCCCCAATTCTAACTGCCTGGGACCTTTCTATGAGCCAGTTTGCTATCCACTGGCTGACATATGGGTTTGTACATAATCTCTTGAGTTTCAGCAATGCCTAAGTTGGGAATTGTGTCAAATGCCTTGGCCAAGTCGACATAGGCAATGTGAACTATTTTTCCCTCATCCATTGCTTTGGTGACCTTCTCAAAGAAGTCCATAAGGATGAGTAGGCAAGACCTGTTCTTGACGAAACCAAACTGAGTTGGGTCCAGTGTTTGGAGGTTTGCTATATCGTTATTGATCATGTCCATGATAAGTCTTTTCATGGCTTTGCATATAAGACTAGTGAGACTTATGGGTCTATAGTTTCCAGGGTCTGTAGATGGCCCACCTTTGTGCAGAGGAATGACTGTTGCTGTTCTCCATTCATGAGGCATGAAGCCTGTTTGATGACTACAGTTAAATAGCAATTCCAGAGGGCCTGATAGGTCATGTTTTATGCTATTTAGAAGGCATTCTGGGATACTGACTGGGCCCATTGATGCAGTGTTTTTGGCCTTAGAGAGAGCATTAAGGACCTGTTCTTTAGTGATAGCAGGGGGAGTTATATTTAATGGTATTTCCTGAGGGATGGTTGAGGGGGAGAGAAGCGTAAAGTTAGAGCTGAATTTATTGGCCAGTAAGTTTGCTATATCTTCTAGCTCTGTATCGGTAGCTCCATTCACAATGAGCTCTGTACACAGTTGTGTATTACCTTTGAGGTTGTGGACATAGCTAAAGAATACCTTGTGGGTGTCCTTGGCCTGGGAGGCCAAATTTACCTCAAATTTGGCTTTAGTAGACTTTATTTGTCCTCTGAGTTGTTTGTTTAGCTTGATAAGAGTGCTTTTATCCTGCTGGGTGCTGCACCTCTTAAGTTTTGCCGTGAATTTCTTTCTACTGTTATACAGACAATTGACTTTGTGATTCAGCTAGAGTGGCTTGTTTATTGAGTTAGTTCTGTGTTTCTTTCTGCTGGGTGAAGCTGCCAATATGCAGCTAATAACATGCTTGTATAGGGTTTCTGTGAATAGTTCTGCACAGGCAGCAGTGTATTCAGGGTTTATGGGGGCTTGATATGTTGCAAGGTTATCACGTTATAGCAGGAAGTTGGCCTTAGAATAGTTCCTGAATATTCCAGGTTTAGCTGGGGGGTTCAAGTTTTATTTTTTATTAAATGGAGACTGTATCAAACTGGATTTTCAAAGAACAGATATTTACATGATCAACCCAGATTTTCTGCATACTGTCTTCTAAGATAAAATCAAAGTTATAAAAGTATAGAACATCTTTAAAGGGACAATCCCAAAGTCTAAAATTCTGACCAAAAGAAACTTGTCCTGATACCTCCCAGTCGTCACCACCCACTTACCATGTCATCATCAACCCTACTCCTGGTTTCAGTTCACTTTATGCAGCCCTGTTTTCATTCTCTCTGGGGAACACTATTAACAATATTCAGTTCCTGTCAAAGCTTTCAGTTTCCGATCACTGGGAAACAATAAGGTTATTACATTTTTGTGAGTGTTTGTGGTGGGGGTAGTTAGGCAAGACTCTCAGTGTTTAATTTTTATGAGCATGTCAAAAAGCTTATCTTAATTGTGTGTCTCTTTATTTATTCTGCATAGCTTAACTGCAAGCAGTATAGTCAAGAGTACAGTTTAGTGAACTCATGCTAAATCTTAGCAGTCTCTTGACATATTTGCCTTATTAGTAGTAAAACAATCTCAGAATTAGTATATAAAACTATCACAGGTTGCCGTACAGTACAGCCCCCATTGTGACAGTAAGTTTTGGACTTTGTTTAAAATGAATCTATTGCTTGCATTACACACATTTTTTTACAGCAAGTCAGAAAACCATTACACTTGGCTACCATTCAGGGATCAAAAAACAAAACATGAAAAAAGAAGACTGCTTCTATTACTGTTCAAAACTTGCATCATCTTAATGCTTTCTACAGAGCAAGTGTCAGTCATACAAAACATCAAAGCACGTGGCTAGCATTCAGAAATCCGCACAAGGGGGTGTGGCCAAGATGTCAGAGTGAGAACAGCAGCTTCTTGATGCTCTGCCTATAAATTTTATTTCTGGCAGGATTTAATTGGAAATTTTCTAAATTCTCTGGAAAATCCACCTTATAAATACTCTTTCTACCACTGTGGATTAGCAGCTGGGAAAAATTTGAATTTTCAGTGATTTTTTCTCACAGATTACCTGCCAGAACTTCAACAACTGTATATAGCCTGCTGTAGTCATGAGCCATTCAAAATCCTCAGCCCAAGACAGCTTAATGAAAAAAGATTTACAAACTATAATTACAAGTATACAAGACCTCTCTACAAAAATGGACAATTTAGAAAACATCATGGAAAATATGAAGAAAGAAAGTAAGAAGCAAATCGAAGACTTAAAGGAGATTATTTCAAAACATTCAGATCAAATAACAAGCTTGGAGGAATCTGTAAATGAAATAGATGGAAGACAGACGGAGAATAACAGCCAAATACATTTTCTATTGAAACAAAATAACACATTCATAGAGAAAACGGAAGACCTACAGTCAAGATCAAGGAGAAATAATATCAGAATTTATGGAGTCCCTGAAAAGTCAGAAGGAAATAATATGGTTCTGTTCTTAAATAATTGGCTGCCTAAAGTATTGAATCTTCCTGAGCTTCTATCTTATGGAATTGAGAGGGCACATAGGTCACTGTCAAACCCTTCTGTATCAAGTAATTCATCTTCAGCAAGATCTATCATAGTTAAGTTCTTGTCAACAGAGGATAAAGATCTAGTGTTAAGAACTGCCTGGACAGGAAATCCTATTCAAGACAATGGAAGAATTATTAGATTTGATAATGATTACACATCTGTAACCATAGCAAAAAGAAAAGTGTGTGTTCCTCTCATTAAAGACCTCAAAAAAGCTGATATAAAAGCCCAGTTACTTTTTTCAGCCAGAATAAAAATCTCTCTTCCTGATGGTCAAAAAATCTTTAATAATATTGAAGAAGCAACGGACTTTGTCAAAAAACACAACTTACTAGACAAATTAAAAGATATGGATCTGTCCTTACCAAGCCTAAAGAGACAAGCTAATAATAGCAAGGCAACAATAAAGGACAAAAATCACTAAAAAACGTAAAGGGAAATAAGATATAAAATCTCTGACTTCCAGTGGTCATAGTCCCTTAAAAACAAGATCAACACAAAAACTATGAGGTAAAGTCTTATAATTTACATGTGTAAATATATGTGCCTGCTTCTTCTTTCTTCCCCCACCCTAATTGTTCCTGTTACTAAATAACCTTATTTGTCTTCTTTGTCCTTTTCCCAGTCGTTTTGTTAGGTTCTCATCCCTTATATATCTAATAGTATGACTCAATAAGATGGTGTGGTTTTATGGATGCACTGAACTTGTTGGATGTGAAGGACTGTGAAATATAGTTTATTGTATTTAACAAGGTGTATGGTATAAATAACAAATCATATATAAACACCCTTCTTAAATGTAATCTATATTATAGACATAAAGCTCTGAATTGGTAAAGATAGAACTGCTGTCAGATTTGTGGTGGGAGGGAGATTAGGGCTTGGGCGTATACTGTTGGAGAGACTCTCATAAATGTTGTCACAGCTGCAATGAATCATTATATGTTTTTCTTCTCATTTCTTTAAAATAAAGTATAGTGCCAGTCATCTGGGATGGGTAGAGTTCTTTTAGAGATATACTGTAGATGATTTATACTGTTGATGGTGTTTTTCTTTCAAAAAAAAAATCTGTATTGACCTGCTTATTCTTTTCACATGCAATGACTTCTACTTTAACAATGCACGAGCATATCAAAGCAAGAATAGCTTTAGAAAACTTTCACATACCTCGAGAATACAGTTGATTCTAGGGCTAGGAAAAGCTTCATAAGAACCAGGGCTCAAGCATTTTAAATCCTGTCAGCTCTTCAGGTTAGTGCAAGACCGTGGGAACTTGTATCTGCGATGAATTTGACCTTTGAACTTGCACCGCACACCAAGAATCATCTGTGACAAAAGAAAATGGTGGAATGCGGCAGTTATACAGTTGCGAAAGTTACAGACCAATTTAAAATACTTAAATTGTAATTTCACAGCCAGAAAAGCAAAACGGAACTTTGTGCTAACAGTTAGCTTGTGGGACGCTGTCTGAAATCTGTAAGTGCATTTATGTATCTGAATATTGTGTCAGATCATTGCTATGCAGACACTGATTAGTACAAGCAAATCTGAAACACTTTCTTAGTCCCCTAACTAAACATGGTGATATGATGAAAGTAGAAGCTTTGGATGAATGTTACTCTTAAAGATTTAAAATAGATAATTAAATATGAAGATTGAGGGATTTGGGCATTCTAATTCAAGGAAGAAAGCTTGCAGTGAAACATATTTTAAAACAAAACCCCTCAACTAATATTTTGTCTCAACAATGTGATTTGTGCTGTACAGACATTTAAACAATTCAAACATTAAGATACCAATAACAAACATTGTAGTGGAGGAGAAATAAGTTTAAAATAGACAAACATCCTAAGAGAGAGGGTGAAAAGAGGGAAGGGGAAAGGTTCCTTTTATTGTATGAAGATTCAGAATAAAATTATTACAGTTATATTTAGTGAAATCATAGGTTAAGAGTTAAACACTTAACATAAGTGCACATAGATCTAACTCCCCGGCAACAATGCTTATATTATTGATGCACCACGATAAACATTAGTTATGTAATAGAAAATGATGAAATACATACTGTTTTATTCTTTAGTTTTGAAAAAGTGAAAAAAGAGATGAAAAAAGGGGTTGAACCCCACTGACAGTGTAATAATTCAGTAATATCAAATGTCTATTGAGCACGTCATGATATATGATAGATCAGTACACTATGATTTATAGAAAAGTTAAAATATGAAACATAGCCAACAGGATGGTGACCTTTGGAGGCACATACCCAAGATCTTGAGCAGTAATAGTAAGTAATACATGAAATCTAAGAGTGAATTTAAATAAGTTTCAGATATTTTTTATGTGTACATAAATTAACTATTTAAAGAGATACATACCTATTCTAATTTCCTTCTCATAGCATATAAGTTTAGCAGTTTAACATCTCAAGGAATAATAAAAGGCATTTAGAATAGGCCTAAATATACAGAGGGATCGAAAGATTAACAAAGGAAAGGGTTGACTATCACAAGTTAATAAGTTTAAAAAAAAATGCAGCAATATAATAACATAAATTAAATATGATAAGCATCACTCTCCTAACCTTATGGGCGGCACAGTGGTGCAGCGGTTAACGGTGTCGCCTCACAGCAAGAGGTTCTCCGGTTCGATTCTCGGCTAGGGTGCCTTCTGTGTGGAGTTTGCATGTTCTCCCTGTGTTCACGTGGGTTTCCTCCGGGCACTCCGGTTTCCTCCCACATTCCAAAGACATGCATCTAGAGCGTTTCTCCCCGGGCCTCCGCTGAAAACAGGCTCTGTGGAACCTAGTCGGACATTCCCGGTCAACAAATGTTAAATAAAAAAATAAATAAAATAAAAATAAACCTTCGGATAAATTATCCCAGTTGTAGCTTATAAGACTACAGCGGAGGAGGAGTGAATGGGGAGGGAGAGGAGACAGAGGAAAGGAGAAAATTAAGCTTACGCTTAACTACTAATTAAATTCTTCCTATAACATGAAATACTAATGTAAACAGTACATTTGAATTAGATACAAATCCACTACTCATAATTAAGACACAACCAAAGAGATATTATTGTTTATAATAGTCTCAGTTTTTTATAATGTTGTTTGAGTCAATTATATGTATGTTGAATTTTGAGAATGCAATCATATTATTAAACACTGACTAATATGTGGAATATGAGCATAACTGCATCTTATGTGTAACTAGACCTATATAGTATGTTTTATTAGAAGTCTTGAGTCTTTATGATTTTCAACATAAAACACAATGTTAAAGAAATAAAGAATATGCTTATCTGTATACGTAATCATCAGAGGGTAGAAGCATTATTATAAGGTTGACTTGACTTAGGATTGTACTGCGGTGGTGGTGCTGCGGTAGCGTTGTCGCCTCACAGTTAGACGTTGCCCATTCGATTCTCAGTTAGAGCGTCTTCTGTGTGGCGACATGTGTGAATGGGTGTTCCTTCATTGAAGGTTGTGCATTAGGCCTGGCGAGCCAGCACGTAAAACTCTACTGCCAATCATTAGCAGACCGGAGTTCCGCTGTGGCGACCCCTAACCAGGAAAAGCCAAAAGACACAAACACAAACAAACTTGACGTAGGATTGTTAGAGATGGTGGCTTGGATGAGGTGTTCATCAAGCCAGGAATCTAATTTTCCATGTTTAGAGTTGTATATAGTTACGAATGTTTTGTTAATTCTATTTGTTTTGAAATACCTGCCCATAATGAAATCTAACAGATATATCTGTACCCTTGAAAATTTTATCATATAAATGTCTCTAAATGTTAATGGCATTAATAATCCTATTAAAAGAGGAAGTATAGTTAAATATTTGAAAATGAACAAAGCAGATATAGTCTTTCTACAAGAAACTCATATCATTAATAAAGACCTAGATAGAATGTCCTTCAATGGTTATACGGTTCTTATGGAATCTCACTACCAAGTCAAAAGAAGAGGCATGATGATATTATAGAAAAAATCATTACCAATACCCAAAATTATAGACACATACTCTGACAAGAATGACATGTTATGCTAAGTAGATTTAGAGATTAATAAAAGATATGTAACTTTAGTAAATACATACTGGATACCTGGTATCAGAGCGGAAACAGCGAATAAACATTTAGATTTAATAACTACCAAAGCCAAAGGAGAAATAATACACACAGGTGACTTTAATTGTCTTCTTACCACAAAAGATACCACTAGAGATGATAAATTCAGAATGTCCTCAGCAGCCAAAAATTTGTAGAATTTTATTGACATACTAGGCCTTAGGGATATATATGTCATAAAAGAACCACAATCATTAAAATACACTCATTATTCTTATAGATATGGTACACAAACAACAACTGATAAAGTACTAGCTACTAATGACTTAATTTCTAAAGTTCAGGAAGTTTAAATTAGTTCCTGCCCATTGTCAGACCACAATGCCATATCATTCAAGGTTAATATCACACCAAAACACCTAATAACATGGCAAAGACTACCTGCATACATTGTCACACTTACTTCTAAGCGAGATAAAATTCTTTCTTGATATAAATGACAACAATGAGACTTCTAAGACCATATTATGGGATTCCTTAAAATCCTATCTATATGGTAGAATTAAAAATTGGTATCTAAACAAAAGAAAACAATGGGATAATGAATTAATAAAAATACAATCAACAATTGATGCTATAATAAAGAATTTAAACACCAAAGATATTAAAACAAACTCTGAATTAAAATCATTAAATGCAAAGTATTTAGAAAATGAAACTCACAAAGTGGCAATAAACTTAGAGAAACATAAAATTCAATCTTACTCAGTAAATCCCAAAAACTTGCATATACTAGCAGTCAAATCAAAACATTTAGCAAATATCAACAACATAAAAGAAATTACTGATAACACAAAAATGAAACCAAAGCAAGTGACAGATCTCAAAGAAATTTTGGAGATTTTCAGAACACATCATGAAAAAATAAACAACACTAATATAAACCCTGATAACAATATACTTAAAAGCAATTTTCTAGATGAGAACATTAATACAAAAGTAACAAATGAACAAAATGCCAGTTTGCTTAAACCAATATCTTTAAAAGAAATCAAAGAAAGTATCCAAAACCTTAAAAATAACAAGGCCCCAGGACTAGATGGAATTATAGGAGAAATCTATAAATTACTGTCAGAAGATTCCTTAAAAATTCTAGTAGCCGCTTTTAAGGAATTCAGAGAAAATAAAAAAATCTTCCCATCATGGAAATATGCCATTATCTCCCCCATTTTAAAGCAAGATAAAGATTCTAAATTAGTAACATCATACCGTCCTATCTCACTACTAAATGTAGATTATAAAATTTTTACCTCAGTACTTGGAAAAAGACTAAACCAATTTATCCCAAAAATAATAGAAGATGACCAAACTGGTTTTATTTTGAACAGGAAAGTTCAGGATAATGTTATCAGACTTTCATCTCTAATAGATTTTGAAAACAAGAAAAAAAAGAATTGTCAATTATTAGTCTAGATGTAGAAAAGGCATTTGATTGTTTATCCTGGCCATATTTATTCAAAGTATTAGAAGCATTTAATTTCTCCCCAGATTTCATAGAATTAATAAACAGCCTATATAAAAACTCTATATCATACGTTAAAATTGGAGCCTTTTTGTCAAAACAAATTAAAATATTGAAAGGAACTAAACAGGGCTGCCCTTTGTCACCTCTGCTATTTGCATTAGCAGTGGAACCATTAGCAAACTGCATAAGAAATAATAATAATATAACTAGTTTTGTTGTTAATTCAAACTATACTTCCAAAATACAATTGTTCGCTAATGATATCATATTAACTATTGGAAATATAGATTCCTCAATAAATTACATTATAAAAACATTAGGACAGTTTGAAAAAAATCTCAGGTTTAAAAATTAATAGTAATAAAACTGAAACATTACTATTGAATAAAAAATGAATGCGGAATTAAGAAAACATAGTAACTTTAACTGGGAAAATAATACTCTTAAGTATCTAGGAATATATATAAAACCAAATTGGAAAGAAACCACACAAATAAATTATAAAATTTAATACATGCGGTTAAAGAGCACTTAATCAAATGGAATAAAATATTCTTTACTTTCTAAGAGAAATTATCTTTAATAAAAATGTGTATTCTTACAAAATTCCTGTTTCTTATTCAAACCCTAATTATCAGTCCTCCTAAAAAACAATACAACAACTTAACTCACTTTTAATCAAATTACAGAGAGTGGAAAAAAGGTGAAATTGTGTTCCCAGACCTAGACCTTTATTCCGATTCAGTTATATTCCAAATTATGTCAATGGTTAAGTCACAAATACACATCAAACTGGAAAAATTTAGATAAAACTATTTTATTGTCTGATACAGATAAAGCAATAAATTATGACATATTTACAGAAAATAATAAAATATTTTTAGTAGTAAAAGACTTAGTATATAAAGAGAATAAAAACGAGAAACTACCATATTGTATTAATTATATATTAAATAATTTTAAAAGAATAATAAACAAAATCCATTTGGCTAGACACTTTCTAATCCTAATATTCCCCATAGTGCACACAAATAATTGCCTAGATTCATTTAATATGAAGAAAATAATGGAGATGAAGGGTAATGGTCTAAATTTTTGGCACCAATTCCTAGGCACAAATGATGTATATAAAGCAAACAGTCTTCTAGCCAGATATAATATAAATCAAAATAATTGGTTAAACATTCAAACTTACAGAGAATACCTAATAAATGAATTTAAAAGTATTTAAGTGATCAATGTTTCTTTACAACCTAAAATAATTTCTCTTTTATGTGAATTAAACTCAACAAATCATAACATGGGATTTTCTTTATCTAAGTTATATAAAACACTAAGAACTGATTTAAAATTACCTAAGGACTCTCTATGAAGCTATGTGGAAAAAA
Organism: Protopterus annectens; assembly: GCF_019279795.1. NCBI lineage: Eukaryota > Metazoa > Chordata > Ceratodontiformes > Protopteridae > Protopterus > Protopterus annectens. Next base: position 450,492,659 of record NC_056735.1, read on the forward strand.
CAAATAAATTTAATTTTACAGAAAATGATAAATCATTAATACTCAGATTAGTTAATCACAAAATATCATCCCCTTATTGGAAGATTTTTACATGGAACTATATTCATAGAAGCTATTTCACCCCCAAAAATAGCTATAATGTCAAATAATACTAGTCATAATTGTTGGAGATGTAATGAAAATATATGTGCAGACTGGATGCATATGTTCCTCGAATGCAGAACTGTCACTTCTTTCTGGCAGAGATTTAGGGATTTTACAAAGGTATTGTGGTCGGATAAATGTATAATTTCAGACTCACTGTTATTGTTTAATGCTCCGATACCAGAATATATCCCAAAAACACAAATGCATCTTCTTTGGTCCCTTTTGGCAATAGCAAGGAAAAGTATTACTATAAACTGGAAAAGCAAAAAAGTTCTTTATTTTTCTGAGTTTCTATTGTTGGCCAAAACAGTATGTAATAGAGAACTTCTAACTCTTGCTTCAAGAACACCAAGAATAACACAAAAGAAATTATCTTGGATGAATCTTAAAAAGTTACTGGATAAAATGTAAGAATTTTAATTGAAGTAGATTAATATTATGGTCATTGTACATATTTTTGTTATTTATAGTTATATTATCTATACTTGTATTAAGTTCTAATTGTATAAATGATGTAGAAAAGTTTACGTTTTTTGTGAAAATCAATAAAAATAAAGTTATAAAAAAAAGAAATCCACATAAAATAAAATATGGAATGAAATGAACAGAAAATTCTGTAACTAACATTTTAGCTTTATATTGCTCATATGCTTTCCTAGAAGGTAGCAGCAAGTGAGGTCATAAAATTCCTGAATGGCAACTTTTCCCTCAGGATAAAAAGCACAGGTGAAACTAGTGGATGGCTCAGTGAGAGCTGTTGTGAGTGCAATTGCAATTTGAGATGGAATTTGACTAAGACCATTGAAACTTCCTGTAAGCACCCCTCCCCCAGCCCCTGAGCCAAAGCTGGGACATACTCAGAAGGCCAGACTAAAACTGCAAAGACCAGAATCAAAACAAAAAACATCTGGGACTGTCCCTTTTAAGCTCCCAAAACCTCCAAAGAGCAGCACAGAGTCTTAAAAAAAGAAGCCATGAATTTCCAGTTTAGAAATTTTCTTTGATATCATGCAGTAAACAATACATTGTAAACAAAAGTTTTCGTTTTTACTTAGACTTCAGTAAGGATACACAGTGATAACATCAAAGGTTAAAAGTATATTTTGGAGGTGAATGGCTTGGGTAACAGTTTGCAGAATCTCAAAAAGATTGTCTACATACTGTCTTCTAAGATAAAATCAAAGTTATAAAAGTGTAGAACGTGTTTAAGCTCCCAAAACCTCAAAAGAGCAGCAGAGAGTCTTAGAAGAATGAAGGCATGGATTCCCAACTTACAAATTGTCTTGGACATCATACAATAAACAATACATAGTAGCCAAAAGTTTTCATTTTTATTTAGAATGCACCAAGGATGCAGTGATAACATCCAGGGGTGGCTCGTGCCATCGGACTGCAGGACTGCAGCCCTCCCAAGAAAAATATTGAAGTGTAATGACATTTGAGATGAATAAAAAAAATGTATTAATATTTTGTGTTATGCTGTGTATAACAACATAGGTTAAAAGTATATTTTGGAGATGAATGGCTTGGGTAACCATAAAAAATAAGGTTAATAGTGTATTTGGAGATTAACCATAAGAGATCTATCCAAAATAACTGCAGTGGTGCTTTAAATTTAGTGTCTATTTAATGGAAAAGGAAAAGCCTTCCAGGTGAGTCACCATCCAACAAGAATTAAGCCCAACTATATAGGTACTGAAAATAGTTTTCATTACATTTTTCCTATACAGTTTCAAGTGAGTGCAATGCAGAATGAAGGAACCACTTAAATACATTATACTGACACTGAAATTGCACTTGTGCCTCTACATGATATACCTCCAACTATTCTTTTCTGAATCAGCTTTCTCACATCATCCTAGTAAAATGTTTAGCAGCACTGCAGTGTGACCAATATGCTCACTAAAATCATAAATTATTCAGTATTTTAGTTTAATTTTTAAAGCCAGTCCCTGCCCTTGCTCCATTCTCAACACAAATCAGGTACATCTACAACTAACAAAGATCAAGATGCAGTTTGTTTGCAAATGCTGGTGAGAGGAAAGGCACAATACCTAGGGAAGGAGGAAGATTTAGAGAAGACTCGAGTAGTGACTACAAGTTGTTTGATTTATTTTTATAGGTTCATAGGTGATTATTAGGATAATGACCTTAAAGGACCTTTTTAAGCCTATCCGTGCTTCCAAAATTATCTGACAGGTTTTAATACCACGCATTTTATGGAGATATAGCTTGGGTATAAGCGATCAAGCATTTACAAGCTTTCTCTTTCTAATAGGGACATAGGTAGCAGTTCAGGGATACATTTATGATTCCCCATCCACTGATCCTGATTGTGCTAGAATAATTGCAGGAAGGAACACTGCTTCACATGGATGGAAAGCCTTTTCCAGAGAAGGGGTAGTCTCTGGGATATATACCTACCCATTCAACATGTTTTATTTGTTTTCAGTGACAAATCTCAGATTGATCCATACTGACATCAACATTCTTAATGGAAGCAATTTCAGTAAGGAAAGTTAGTTTACATAGGAGTGATTGTTGTTATAACAGTAAAATACTTAAGGATTCAAAGTCTGTTCCCATCCCAAGCCAATTTAGTCCAAGAAAATGGGTAGGTATATGAGTTAGATCTCTTTATTTCCATCAGTGTAAGTACATTCTTCCTCAAAGGGTAATATTTACTTTAGTCTTAAGCAGCACAAAAAGACATGCAGCCTAGAAAACTACTTGTCAGTTCAGTTTTATGACCTGTTAAACACTATATGCCAAAACTTATTGCAGAACCAAAGCATATAAGATAAATGTGTGAATGAGCATTGTCTGAAGCCTGGTATTTCTGCAGAAGAAACTCTCATGCAGGAAGCTCTGCATTTCTTCAGTAGAGAAGATCATTCAGCAGTTAAAATTACTAGCAATCTATTACACATTTCATTCACTGGCCATTTGTTGCCTGAAGCCCAAGTGATTGGAAGGGTGCTGTTGTTCCAATTCTGTACAAGTTAGCGATTGACTTGAATTTCAGATATGCCATTGCCTAGATCAATAATAACATATTATTTATTAATGTACTGGCATCTTATTTATTTTTATGGCTCTATTCTATCCTGGAGGTAATTGCAGAAGACTTTGCATTATCCTTAGTATATTATCACTATTATATGAGTTTGTGAGGGCCTTTTGCAATGAGAGATTGCTTCAGCCTAGGGAGGATATAACATCATAGAAGGATTTTCTGTCTTCATCTAGAAAAGATGACTGTATAATAAAAAAACATTAACCAGTAGACTTTATACATTGCAGATTTCAATGAAAACTGGAGTTATAGTATTCATAAAATGGAAATGGAAGGAACATTGATTTCTAGGTAGGCTATAATTTCATTTTGCTTTTGTATCTTTGCCTGGAAGTGCCTGTATAAGTATTTTATAAACTTAGTAAGTTAGGACATATCTATTCTAAGTTTTTAGATAGCTGTTAAAAAGTACAATTCTGGGCATAAGGAAATATGAAAACATATTTTTCTGTGTCCGCAAAAAAAGAAAGGAAAGATATATCTTTTTAATGCAGTTGTATGTGTTTTAGAAAAGTTGTGGTCTAATAATGTCTAATTGTTTTAATTTGTTTCTGCTAGGTTCCTTGATCAAGACTCTTTATATAAGCAAGAAAAGGTGTTAATGGGGTTAATGACCACTGAAAGATTGCTACTACATGGAATTTGTAAAAGTAACAGAAAAATAAATTGAATTTTCAAACAAATTGATTGCTCTGATTATTATGAGAATAGCATCATAGACTGACACAAGTAAATATGTTTCAGATTGACACTTAAGGGGTCAGACAGAAAAGGGGGGGTAAATTGTAATACTTAAAGTTTTTACACCTTTGCTTTGTTAATAAAACATAATTCGCCCTGTATTTATTACAGAACTGTTCAACAGATTCTAAATGTGAGATACATTACGATGCTTACTAAGTGACACTGTAATAATACTGATGGCTATACTTGCAAGGATCACAGTGAAGTTGTAAGTAGTTATAATTTTGTTAAACAACGTTCAGCTGTTGAGAAAAAGTAAGACTTGTAATATCACTGTCAGGATAAGTTCATACTGCCATTTTCCTAATGACTGCATTGTTTAAATGAACATTTGGTTTGGGTTAATAAGGGAGTTAAAAAGATATCCTCCATTCAGATCAATGTTTTAAGTCTTCAGTATTTTTTTATCACCAAATTAGTTCACTACATTAAACTTCTGTAACCTTCATATTTCCTTATATTGACTTTCTTTGAAGCTCATTATTTTTCTCTAATACTTTCTACCTTCTCTTTTAGATGTTTATTATATTACTCAGCTTCTTAGCTTTTATCCCCACTATATTCATTGTTTCCCTTCTTGACAGAAGTGAAATTTAGTATCGCTAGTACATTCATTTTCCTAAACCACGTGACTCCATGACCTATGCTCCATCAACAGCATCTGGAATCATAGGTTCATAGGTGTGTACTAGGCTAATGGCCCCGGAACCTTTACAAGCCTAGCCCATAGGATCACCCTGGCATCGTGCCACCTGACCTTAGTTCCTGGTGCCTCTGTTGAGTAGAGCCACTGGAGTGATCCCCAGGGTGAATTTTCTATTTCCAATCCACTCATCAAGATTCCTCCTGAAGAGAGGCAGTGAGGTGCTCTGCTTGACATGTATGGGAAGTCTGTTCCATAGCATGGGCAGTCTCTGGGTTATGAACCAGTCCCTCCAGCATGTTCTGCTGATTGTGGTAATGAGGTTGAGGTCTCTGCAGCGTGTGGTGTAGAGGGATTGGGATTTCTTTAGATGTGGCATTTCTAACAGAGCTGGGTCAAACATGGCTTTGTAAGTCAAGCAGAGATCGCTTCTAAGTAGGCAATATGAGACAGAGAATATTTGGGAGTTTTTTGAGTCTGTCCATGTAGGACAAATGTTTAAGGCCTAGAATCCTCTTTGTGAGGTAGCTTTGTGGCCTCTCCAGTTGTTGTAGGTGTCGAGTGAGGTACATGCCAAATGGGGCATTGTACTCGATGATTGGCCTAATAAGGGAAGAGTAGAGGGAGACAATGACCTCTTTCTTCCTGGATGCAAAACCTTTAGTAATGAGATGTGCCACATAGAAGGACTTTCTGACCACAGTGGCAATATGGTGGTCAAAAGAGAGGTTGCTGTCAACCTGTGCTTCTAGATCTCTTATAATGCCTTCTGTGTTCAGTGGACTACCATCGATGTGGTAATTCAAGGGAACCTGTTTTTTCCCAAGGGGGATGATGACACATTTTTTGGCAATGGCCTTAAGGCCATGGTTCTAGCACCAGTTGTTGGTCTCATTGAGGCCTTTCTGTAGGATCTCAGCATCACTTGGGGAGTTAATAATAGCTCCAAACTTGCAATCGTCTACAAACTTTGTCCATCAGAGTCCCTTCATGTTGGCCTGGACTTCAGAGAAGTAGATACCAAACAGGAGAGGACCCAGGACCAAACCCTGTAGGACTCCACTCGTGACTGGTCAAATGTCTGACTTGGAGTCAGCTACTTTCACACTGTGGGTTCTATCTCTGAGCCAGTTTGCAACCCACCTAGTGATATAGGGGTTGATGCCTAGCTTAGTGAGTTTTTTGATGATTCCTGAGTGGGGAATGCTATCAAAGGCCTTGGTCAGATCAAGGTCAGCTGTATGAACCACCTTGCTTTCATCCACAGGTCTGGTGACTGACTCAAAGAAGTCGACCAAGTTGAGCAGGCATGATTTACCCTTCACAAAACCGAACTGTGTAGGATCCAGAGTTTGGAGATTCTTTATATCCTTGTTTATTAGGTCCATGATGATGCGTTCCATAGCTTTGCATATCAGACTCATCAGGCTAATGGGGCGATAGTTCCCGGGGTCTGTAGTCACTCCTCCCTTGTGGAGAGGGATGACTGTAGCAGTGCACCATTCGGTAGGGACAAAGCCTGAGATGAGGCTGTGATCGAACAGGGCACACAGGAGAGGTGCCAATTCACTCTGTAGTTCATGTAGAACACAGCCAGGGATATTGTCAGGTCCCACAGAAGCTGTATTCTTGGCCTTGGACAGTGCTGCTTTAACCTGTGCAGCAGTAATATTGGGTGCCTGGCAATCTGCTGGTATTGTGACTGGTCCTTTGGGGGGGGTAAAGTTGGCAATGAATCTGTCGGCCAGTGTATTGGCAATATCTGTTGGCTCGGTATAGGAGGTACCATTGTGCAGTAGCTCAGAGCAAATCTGGGTATTGCCGTGGAGATTCTTTACATACCTATAGAAGGCCTTATGGTTGTCTTTACTATTTGCTGCAATTCTGTTTTCATAGCTAGCTTTAGAGGATTTGATGAGGGATCTCAACCTTTTGTTGAGGCTGATAAGGGAGTTTTTCCAGTCTTGGGACGTCACCTTATTCCGCATCAGATTCCTCCCTATCAGTGTCATATCAGTGACATCAATAAAATCTTAAGCACAGATGGAATATTGTTGGGTGTATTACTACAATAAGCAAATAAAAAATCAAAAAGTTAATTGACAAATACTTACTATGGCTTAATTTATACTCAGTGTAAATTAATATTCAAACATTCTTTCCCCACATTGAAAAGAAAGACCTGAGTGTCAGGCTTCATTTTTATTTTATGTTAAATTCACCCATCTTGAAAAATGTGTTGCTCACAGAGGAGATAATAAAGTAAAAATAAAAGTATATTTATCTATCTATCTATATATATATATATATATATATATATATATATATATATATACACACACACACACACACACACACACACACACACACACACACACACACACACACACACACACTGAGCTGAGTGGAGGAGTGGCACTGCCTACAAGGTCTATACACACTGAGCTGAGTGGAGGAGGGGCATTGACTACAACTCTGATCTGAGATATATAACAATAAATATCCTGTTGCTTGGCTTATTTATACTGGTTATTGCTTCTAGCCCTTTATATATATATATATATATATATATATAAACACTTTTTACTGCCTGCTGCATACTTTTTACTGTATTTTATTGCTGTTAACTAATCTGCACGGTTAAACTAAAACTGTCTGCCTTACAGTGCCTGAGAAATAAGTTTTTTACTGTCACACTGTTTGTAAAACTTTATAGCTAGTTTCATTGTATTTCACTGTGCTCCTTTATCTGTTTAAAAACTTTCATTTTGTGGCTCACTGCTGTGATAAACATTTCTGTAGTGTTTACTGTCTAAAGGAGTGTAGGCTACTAGCTTTAGTATTTTTTTTCATTTTGTGGCTCACTGCTGTGATAAACATTTCTGTAGTGTTTACTGTCTAAAAGAGTGTAGGCTACTAGCTTTAGTATTTTTTTTCATTTTGTGGCTCACTGGTGTGATAAACATTTCTGTAGTGTTTACTGTATAAAAGAATGTAGGCTACTAGCTTTAGTATTGTGGCCTTGCAGTTGCCCACCCCTACTGTAAATTTGATCTGGGACACTCCTCCCATTCTAGTGTCATTAGCTCATTCTACCCAATACACGGAGAACATCTGAGAAGGCCAACCCACTTAGTTTCTTTCCTTCTGTTCCCCCTTTCTCCCTTTCTTAAAAAAAAAAAAGAATCTCCTTGTGTTCTGACTGTGCTTCTCAAACATTTTGGAAATATAGAATATATTTTAGTGCATTTATTAAAACTGTATTTGCCTTAATATTGCTGCAACTCAAGTGCTCTAGGTTGCACTGCATCTGAATTGTTTTAGTGTGTTTTAGTTGCTTTTCTGTATATATAGACTTTTCTGTATCATTAGACTAGCTACTTATTCTGCTTTATTACTGCCTCTTAAATCGTTTTTCAGTTGTGCACTTGCCTTGCTTCATTCGGAAAGTTTTAAATTGCTAATTTTGTAGAGTTTTAATTACATTTACTGTTTAGGGCAACATACTCAAGTGCATTAGCCTTTTCTGTGTTTATTTACTGTATAATTGCATTGTTTAGCCTGTTTTAACCCAAAAAAATACTATCTTGTTTGCTTGTTTCCCGCCTTTGCTAGATAGTATAGTCCAGATCCCAGGTTTTGCTGGTGTCAGGACTTTATTTTCTGTTTTCAGAACTATCCAGACCTTGCTGTGGTAGAGGAAAGTTCTACTGCTTCCCAGTGGGAGTGGTGAGCATTGTACTGCCTATCTAACACTAGAGGAGTGGTTTCCAGCTCTGAAATTGTAATTTTATTAGCCATTTTGGGCTGACTTTTATCCCTTTCAACTTTCTGGTTTAAAAACACGTATGTTTGCACATTTTTCACATCGTGCAGCACTGCGGGCCAATGGTTTTATCTATTCCAGGTGCCAGAAAGTCTGCTCCTCAAATTTTCCCTTAGAAGTAGCTGGTTTCTCAGTAGTAGCACTAAAATCTGAACCCCTGTGACTAGCACTTGCTCTAGAATCTGCTGGGAAGCACTAGGAAGCCTTAAGCTGATAAAATTACTCAACTCTCCTTGTTAATAAGGAGAAATTAATCAAAGGCACTAAACAGCCTATAATTGCAAAGTACCTTGCAAAGGTAAGGGAAAACAGCTCTTGAACTTTACAAAAACATCACCTAAAAAAGCATGTTCAAGGGTCAGCTTCCGATGATTTCTCCTGTCCACCTGGTGAATCTGGGCATACTGGGGCAATGCAGCAACTGCCTCATGTACACAGACAATCCTCTCCTCCTACCACCTAATACTACAACCTGTGAAAGATGCACTTACATAGCCAAACTGGAAGCAAAGCTCTCTCCAGCCAAGATTGTGCTAGACACTCAAGAGGAGAAGGTTAACACCTGCACTACACCTCAAGCAACACATAGGTCTTCAAAACCCACACCAGGGGTCTGCAACCTGCGGCTCTGGAGCCACATGTGGCTCTTCCACCCTTCTGTAGTGGCTCGCTGTAGCTTTGAAAAATAGTGGCCACTCCACTGCACAACACACACACACACACACACACACAGACGCGCGCGCACACACACACACACACACACACACACACACACACACACACACACACACACACACACAGAGTGATCAAGCGATGAACTTTAAATATTGCTCTTATAAACTTATAAATTTGCTAGAATAACATGGTTTCTGTTGCCATGCATTCACCACACACTGAGAGTGATCGAGCGATCCCGTGAAAGGTTTCCATACCTCTCAAAGTCTTACCACAAAAAATCTGGGCATAGCCACAAATAAAGGGGAACAAAGGAAAAAAAGAGCCAATTTTGGCCCATCTCCCACCAAATTAAATTCATCGGGAGCCACAAAACTTATTTGACCCTTAAAATGAAGATAACACAGCATATAAAGTTTTAGATATAGTTATTATACTAAATATAAAAGAATTAAAGTTGATGGACTTTAAATAGTGCTCTTATAAACTTAGAAACTTGCTAAATAACATTGTTTCTGTTAACATGCATTTTAAATACACACGTGCGCGTATACACACACACACACACACACACACACACACACACACACACACACACATCAAGCAATCCCAACAAAGGAACAAAAATATGGATGGATTTTAAATATTGCTCTTATAAACTTAGTTCTATTATATTTTAGTATAATAACTATATATAAAACTTTATATGCTGTGTTATTTTCATTTTAGGGGTCAAATAAGCTTTATGGCTCCCAATGAATTTCATTTGGTGGGAGAGGGGCTAAAATTGGCTCTTTTGATAGTGAAGGTTGCAGACCCCTGACCCACACCATCAACATCCACACATAGCAACACTAAACCCACATATGCAGAGGCCCTAAACATTAAACTGCACAAGCAAGAAGGACCTCCAAAGCTGAAATGGAAACAAACACCAGTCACAACCAAAGTGACACATAGCTCACAACATCAGTGTGCCACCCAACAACAGTCCCTAAGGCAAGATAACATACCCAGAACTTTAGTCATAGGTGACTCTATAGTCAGGCACACTGATGTCCCACTCACCAAGCTGAGCAAGGAGAAAATTACAGTCAGCTGCCTGTCGGGTACCAGGATTCGCCACATAACGCATGCATTCAAGTCATCCCACAACAAGTACAAATATGACTCTGTAATTGTCCATGTTGGAGTGAATGACTTGAGACGAACCTCCCTGGACTACATGAAAAGAGACATGGAAGAGCTCTCAGATCATGTGGCCCAGGCAGGTATGACCCTAGCCCTTAGTAGCATCCTGCCTTCGCCCAGAATGATACCACAGTATAAGGACAAAATGATTGACTTCAACAATTGGCTAAGCCTCTGCTGTCATTCAAAGGGAATCCAATATCTGTCTGCCTGGGACAACATGATCGACAAACCACAATGCTTTGCCAGAGATGGTCTGCACCTGTCACCCCTGGGATTCAGGTTACTGGCTAAAGCTCTTGTCACCCCTATAGTGCCTTTTTTAGGCAAGGTTCAAAGGACAAAACCACCAGCGTAACAGATACAAGCATGCAAAATCTGAAGATAATGCTACTCAATGCTAGAAGCCTAAACCTCAAAATTCTCTCTCTCAAGGCACTCCTAAAAATGGAGAACATCGATATCTGTGCAGTAACTGAGACCTGGTTCAAGACTCCAGAGAGCACCCCTGCAATACCAGGCTACAACTCTTACCACACTTTCCGGCCACCAAACCAAGACCAAAACACTAAAGGTGGAAGAGTGTCCATATTCACCAAGGATATTTACACCTCCAGGCTAGTTGCCCAATACAATGCATCTGAAAGTCTCCAGGTGCAATTAACACTAGGTAAGACTGCAATCCAAACTGTAGCTTGCTACGGATCCCCCACTATGCCCCAAGATTCTCACTTCACCTTTCTAAACATACTGGAAAATATTAAGATACAACCAAACACCCTACCATTAACTGGGAAAACTACTCAGGTACCAACACCTTTTCCCACTGGTTCTTGGAATTTATAAATTCCAACACCCTGGATCAACTAATCCATTGTCCCATCAGGGGCTCCAATATCCTAGACCTGGTCATTACCAAGATGGGAGATAGATGCTCTACACCAGTGGTCATCCCCTCATTGGTCAGGTCTGACCATAAGCAAATCACCCTTGACATCCACATCCCACCCCCAGACCTAGTAAGGAAACCTCTGTAAAAAAACTTCACCAAAGCCAACTTTATGCTACTTAAGTCAGTACAGACAAACTTCATGGCATCCATGCAGATGGGAGCTGAAAGTTTGACTGCTGAATCCTACACTAAGGCATTGTACGAGCACATCCACTCGTGCATGAATCTTGCCATCCCAAACAGAACCAAGACACTCTCCTCCAAAAAAAGGAAGCCAATCTGGTGGTCCCCTGCCATAAATAAACTATATAACAGAAGGAAGAAACTGTTGCAGAAAAGAGGAAAATCCCAGGATGCAAAAACTCCCTTACCAGCCTCAGTAAGAAGTTGAGATTCCTCATAAAATCCTCCAAAGCTAGTTATGAAAATAAAATTGCCAAAGATTCCAAAGACAGCCACAAGGCATTCTATAACTATGTCAAGAATCTAAATGGCAATGCTCTGATCTGCTCTGAGCTACAACAGAATGGCATGAAATATACTGATCCCAAGGATATTGCCAATATCCTGGCAGATCGATTTAGTGCCAACTTTACCTCCCTCTCACCCCCTAAAGGGCCCATATCAATACCACAAGATTGCCAAATTATGGTAATCACGGCCACACAGGTAGAAACCGCACTCTCCAAAGCGAAGAATACAGCATCCATGGGACCAGATGACATCCTGGGCTGTGTACTACATGAACTCCAAAATGAATTGGCACCTCACCTAAGTGTCATGTTTACTCATAGCATCAGTTATCCCACTCCACAAGGGGGAATCCACCTTGGTTCCCAGGAACTAACATCCCATCAGTCTTACGAGCCTGATCTGCAAGGGCATGGAACGCATTATCATTGAACTTACAAACAAAGACATTGGCAACCTTCAAACACTGGACCCCACCCAGTTTGGGTTCGTGAAGGGCCGATCATGTCTCCTGAACCTGATTGACTTCTTCGAATCAGTCTCCAGAGCTGTGGACAAGGGTAAGGTGGTCCACATAGCCTATCTGGACCTCACCAAGGCCTTCAACACCATTCCCCTCTCTGGAATCATAGATAAACTTATTAAGCTGGGCATAAATCCCTATGTCACTTGATGGGTTGCGAACTGGCTTACTGACAAAATGCAGACTGTAAAAGTAGCTGACTCCAAATCCAGCTCCAGATAAGTGACAAGTGGAGTACCTCAGGGTTTAGTCCTGGGACCACTCTTGTTTGCCATCTACTTCTCTGAAGTACAGGCCAACACTAAGAGACTCTGGCTAACAAAGTTTGCAGATGACTGCAAACTGGGAGCCATTATTGAATCCCCAAATTATGTGGATATTCTACAAAAGGGCCTTACAGAAACAGATGCTTGGTGCCAGAGCCATGGGCTCAAGCGTAATGCCAAGAAATGTATAGTTATCCCCTTTGGGAAAAACCATGTACCCATGAATTACCATATAGGTGGCAGTACACTATACACCAAAAGTGTGATGAGAGAGTTAGGGACACAGGTGGACAGTGGTCTCACCTTTGATAACCACATCACCACAACAGTCAGGAAATCCTTCTATGTGGCACACCTCATCACTATGGGCTTTTCATCCAGAAAAAATGAGGTCATTGTCCCACTGTACTCATCCCTCATTAGACCCATTAGAGAGTACAATGCCCATTTGGTATGTACATCACAAGACATCTGCAACAGCTGGAAAGGCTGCAGAAATACCTCACTAAAAGAATCACAGACCTAAAGCAGATGCCCTATGCTGACCCTCTAAAAAACTCCAGCTATACTCTGTGGCATATCGTCTATTCAGAGGTGATCTCTGCTTAACATACAAGGCCATGTCAAACCCTGAGCTGCTGGACATGCTCCACTTAAAGAAATCCCAATCCCTCAGAGCCATATGCTCCAGGGATCTAAACCTCGTTATCACAGTGAACAAAACATGCTGGAAGGATAGGTTCCTGACCCATAGACTCCCCATACTCTGGAAAAGACTGCCCATACATGTCAAGCAGAGTGCCTCCTTGACCCTCTTGAAAAGGAACCTTGACAATTGGATGGGAGACAGGAAATTCACCCCGGGGATCACGTCAGTCGCCCTGCTAGACAGGGGTCCAGGGAAGTAAATATTGTGGGAAGAAATATCTGGGGAATTGTTTGGCTAGGCTTGTATAGGCCCTAGGGCCGATAGCCTAGTACCAACCTATGAACCTATATATATATATATATATATATATATATATATATATATATATATTACTAATTGGAGCTGCAAAACATAATTTAGTATAATATTTATATGCCTGACTTTTCCTTTCCATTTGCTTTGTCTAGCCTATGCATGATAATAGGTGAAAAAGAGATCCGCATATCTCAATAAAAAGCAAAACATTAAAAATGACACCTTTTTAAAATCAAAGTTATTGTTGTCATGAGTGAGATTTCAAATAGGAGAAAAGGCACTAAGATACTTAACATACAGTTTTGACTGAGCTGTAATTATACCAAGACTGAATGATTATTTTATGCTTTGATGATTCTCACTAGAATGTTACTTCAGTTTCATAAAACAGATGTTCCTTGTTTGCTGTTAATTTATTTCAAGGTCCATTCATCTTATGACAAATTGAAAAATAAAAGGTCTGTAATGCTTCAATTAAAATAATGCTGTCCATTAATGAGTAACACATATTCTATTTTTGTAATAAGTAAACAAGTTATTAAATTACCTAACAGATGACTAATTCTCCAGCCCTCAATTTTCAGTACATTAAATCAATTAAAGTAAAAAAAAATGCATTTAGAAATGATCTTCCTTAGCAACCATTTGACATTTTAACTGCAGCTGCTAAACCAGCTGTGCTGATGATCTGCATTTTCATGACAATTATGCATTTAAAAGTGCAAAAGAAAAATGAAAAAAATTATTAATAAGCAACAGACTTCTAAGAAAACATGGTGAGCATGTGTAGTACAATACTAAATATTAATTTTAATCATGAGTTCTTGCTTTTTCAGAAAATAAGCATTCTAGGGAAGGAGGGAGAAGAAAAAGTCAGGTAGTGGTACGCATGCCAAACCTGAACCAGTAAACTTACAGCTAAGTAGTGATATTGTACATTAAAAGAAAACGTAGAGAAGTATGGGCATTATAAAAATACTGGCGAACCAGTACCAGAAGTCATACACCAAGATAGTATATCAGTGTGCCTAGTTTTAATATACCAAGAATATTGTCAACATTTCTATAGTTACTGGATTGCTAATTGTCACAAACACACACAAAAAAGAAAAACTTCCTCTTGGATTGTCTGCAGACATAAATAATCTGAAGTCCTTAATGGCACACTGATGAGGTAACCACTATAAAATAAATAGGCAGAATTATTCTACATTCTGTATATTGTAGAAGATATCCTTCAACATCAACAAACATGCATCCCAAGAAACAAAACTACACAACTAAAAACTAGGGATAATTCTGTGCTAGAGAAGAGTCAGCCATGAGTTTGCGGGTTCTGTTTGTACTTTGTGGCATTTAGAACTGAAACTCCTTTGTAATTTTCATATAATAAAAATGAGGTGCGAGTATTTTAAAGTTGAACAATTTTGATTAGGTTCTGGTTTCTTTTTTGGAAGCTGTATGCTGCATTGATTCAAACTCTGATTTGAAATTCATAGCTAGTCTTTATTTTACAAAATGCACCTGATGCCCATCTTAGGCAAACACAAAATAAAAGATAAGTAAAGTAATAATAGATGTGTATACCAATAACTGTATAACTTATAGGGACTGGCACAATTTGATATATTGTATAACTTCAAACTACATTTTCTGCATTCAAACTGCAGCCCTTTATTCTTACTATGTTATGTCACTAGAAATTTATAATACACATATATATATATATATATATATATATACATATATATATATATATATACATATATATATATATATATATATATACATATATATATATATATATACATATATATATATATATATATACATACATATATATATATATATACATATACATATATATATATATATATATATATATATTTTTTTTTTATAATGAATAATAGCCAGTGAGTTTGAGTTGGATTGATGCACAAAACATTGAACAAACTCATTGGTGATTACCATTAATTGCTGCTAAAATCGTTATAAAAAAGTAATCACAAATATAAACCAACAAGTTACATTGCAAGTATGAAAAGTAAAACAAAACAAACAAAAAAAAAATAAGATTTTTACATGGTGGGCTTTTTTTCCACCCCCACACCCCCAGAAATTAAGCATGCTAAGTCCAGTGTATCACAAACTTAAAAAAGGGCCAAAACCCTTGAATGGTGCAATAGTAAATATAATGAACTTCAACTGGTAAATCATTTGACAAACTGTACCAGTGGCAGAAAACACCAATATTTCACCAGGTGATAAAATGCATGCAACAATAACTCATATAGCATGTAGCACTAAGATACACACACACACACATATAAATATATATATATATATATATGTGTGTGTATATACACACACACACACACACACACACACACACACACACACACACACACACACACACACACACACACAATTGTCCCTTTTCAGGAAAACCCAGGAATATAGTCTGGTTAAGTGACTTGCTCAGAGTCAAGTCATACAATAGGCAAATGAAGGAAAAAGGAGGGATACACTGTTCCCTGGACACAAAAAGCACCTCATAATAGCTCAGACCTTGAAGTGTGTTTTAAGCATGGATATAATCCTGAATTAATTTTAGAGGAAAAAAAAGCTAGTGGTAAAAAGCAGAAGCAAATATAAGGGCATTGCAGAAGAAATTTAAGGATATTCAGACTGCAAGCTACTGAAAATTAAAGGTGCTGCTAAAGTTATTAAAATATATAAATTCTTAGGCTACCTGAAGATGCAAGTAAGTTTAAGAATACTGAGCCACATATAATGTGAGACACTGACACCATTCACAGGTTCTACTAAAATGCAAGAGACTGCCTGAGACCTTAAAAGGTCAGTACATTAGAAGCATTTTCATGTGTGATGCAAAAATATAAAAATATAACAAGTGTTTCATACTTGCTTGTTAAAATATTATTGTGTCTATATGTGACAGGGAAGATGCAAACATATGTTAATATTATCTAAATGTATAGTTACCTATTAATTGGTTCTCCCTTAACTGATGGCAAACAGACAGCTCAGCTGTTCCTATTTTGGAGGAATGTTCCTATTTTCAGACCTAATTTATCTCTGGACATGATATATCTGCTTTTGGAGGTATGTCCCTATTTTCAGGCTTGACTTACTCTTTCACACAATGTTCTGCAACCTCCCTCCACCATCACATGTGATTGTTGAAGCTGTCTAATACATAGAAAGCCACTCTACCTGACTAACATACTGGTAGCAACAATAATTTAAAGAAACATGACACACATCTTACATCGTCTTTTTTTTTCAGAAACAAAAGTAAATGAGTAGAATTTTGCAATACATTTCATTAAATGCTACACAGATTTTACAGTCTCTTTCAAAAAGCACTTAGCTTTTCCATCATTTTTCTAACTTTTCTATGTAGTATCTCATATTGCTACTGGAAGCAGGAAGAGTTACATGCTATTTGGAATTCAGATTTGATGCTAATAGATGTCCAGATTTTTTGGCTTTGTACTTCTACTTTTAAAGGACTTATGTACCTATTTTCAAACTATACAGGTTGAGAGGTATGATGAGATGCAAAGGTGAATCAATCACAGCATCCAAGAAGGAAAGATTATCAAGGTTTCTTAAGTGACAGAAAGCTGAAGAGTTAGAAAATGGAAGAGGATGAGCTGGACAAAGAGAACACACATAATACTAAAAGTTAACAGTTTCCAATCCTCTTTTTATGGAATTGCTAACAGACTTGTTAATTAACTGTACTGAGGTAATTTGATGTCCTCAATCTCTCCACTCTTTCCTTTGGCTAAAGAGATGGTGACTGAGTATCACAAATGAAGTAAGAAACACTCTGCCCATCTTTGTTGGTAGTATAATTTCAAGAGATGACGAATTCAGTCTGGAAAGAGTATGACACCTAGTTCATTAGTTAAGATATTCAGTAGGGAATTTCATCAGAGGTTTGTGAATTTGGCTTTTTTAACAGCATATGAACTGTTACATAACAATAGGGATATGTTTTATAATGATCAAATACTACAAAATTTAGTGTGAAGCACCTCTTTTTAGGATTGATTTGATCTGTGTTTTGTAGCAAATGTGCAGCATGACAAAAAGGAAAACCTGGCTGTGAAGTCAGACAGCAGATAGAGCCTGTTGAGTATGTGGAAAAATTATGCTGCAGTGTCACATGAGCACACTTCTTCTCTCAGCTGCTCCTGCTAGGGGTCACCACAGCGGATCATCTATTTCCATTTCTTCCTGTCATCTGCATCTTGCCCTGTCACACCAACCACCTGCATGTCCTCTCTCACCACATCCATAAACTTTATCTTAGGCCTTCCTCTTTTCCTGATACCTGGCAGCTCCATCCTTAACATCCTTTTCCCAATATACCCAGCATCCCTCATCAGCACATGTCCAAACCAAAGCAATCTCTCCTCTCTGGCTTTGTCTCCAAACCGCCCAACCTGAGCTGACCCTCTAATATACTGATTCCTAATCCTTTCCATCCTTGTCACACCCAACGGAAATCTTAACATCTTTAACTCTGCCATATCCAGCTCTGACTCCTGCCTTTTTGTCAATGCAACCTTCTCCAACCTATATAACATAGCTGGTCTCACTACCCTCTTGTAGGCCTTCCCTTTCATCCTTACTGGCACCCATCTGTCACAAATCACTCCTTACACTCTTCTCCACCCACTCCACCCTACCTGTACTCTCTTCTTCACCTCTCTTCCACACTCATCATTACTCTGAACTGTTGATCCCAAGTATTTAAATTCATCCACCTTCACCAACTCTACTCCCTGCATCCTCACCATTCCTCTATCCTCCTTCTCATTCACACACATATATTCTGTCTTAGTCTTGCTGGCCTTCAATACTATCCTCTCTAGAGCATATCTCCACCTCTCCAAGGTCTCCTGAACCTGTTCCCTATACTCACTACAGATCACAATGTCATTGTCAAACATCATAGTCCACAGGGACTCCTGTCTAATGTCGTCTGTCAACCTGTCCATCACCATTGCAAATTAGAAAGGGCTCAGAGCTGATCCTTGATGTAATCCCACCTCCACCTTAAATGCATCCATCACTCCTACTGCAGACCTCATCACTGTCACACTACGCTCATACATATCCTGTACCACTCTTACATACTTCTCTGCCACTCCCGACTTCTTACTTTTACATACTTCTCTGCCACTCCCGACTTCTTCATACAGTACCACAGCTCCTCTCTAGGCACCTTATCATATGCATTATCTGAGCCCACAAAGACACAATGCAGCTCCTTCTGACCTTCTCTATACTTCTCCATCAACACCCTCAGAGCAAACATCACATCTGTAGTGCTATTTTCTGGCATGAAACCATACCACTGCTCACTAATCATCACCTCCCTTCTTAACCTAGCTTCCACTTCTCTTTCCCATAACTTCATGTTAAAAATCAGTACCAAAACACTTCTCCACTCCTCAGGCATCCTCTCACTTTCCAAGATTTAATTAAACAATCTGGTTAAAAACTCCATTACCATCTCTCCTAAACACCTCCATTCTTCCACAGGTATATCATCTGGACCAACAGCCTTTCCATTCTTCGTCCTCTTCATAGCTGTCCTTAATTCCTCCTTGCTAATCTGTTCCACTTCCTGATTCACTATCCTAATATCATCCAACCTTCCCTCTCTCTCATTCTCTTCAATCATCCGCTCCTCAAAGTACTCTTTCCATCTGCTCAACACACTCTCCTTGCTTGTGAGTACATTTCTCTCATTATCATTTATCACCCTTACGTGCTGCACATCTTTTCCAGCTCGGCCCCTCTGTTTGCCAATTGATACAGGTCCTTTTCTCCCTCCTTTGTGTCCAACCTTTCGTACAACTTTCCATATGCCTTATCCTTAGCCTTTGCCACCTCTCTCTTTGCCATACGCCTCATCTCCTTATACTCCTGTCTACTTTCTTCATCTCTCTGACAATCCCACTTCTTCTTCGCCAACCTCTTTCTCTGTATACTCTCCTGTACTTCCTCATTCTACCACCAGATCTCCTTGTCCTCCTTCCTCTGTCCAGATGTCACACGAAGCACCTTTCAAGCTGTCTCAGCTCTGCTGTAGTTACCCAACTATTTGGTAACTCTTCAGTTCTACCCAATGCCTGTCTTAACTGTTCCCTGAACTCCACCTCACAATCACCCTTTCTCAACTTCCACCATTTGATCCTTGGCACTACCTTCACACTCCTCCATGTCTTCTTGATCAACAGTGTCATCCTACAGACCACCATTCTATGCTGCCTAACTATGCTTTCCCATGTCACCACTTTACAGTCTCCAGTCTCCTTCAAACTGGTCTTTCTGCATAGGATATAATCTACCTGTGTGCATCTTCCTCCACTCTTGTATACCACCCTATGCTCCTCCCTCTTCTTAAAATACATATTCACCACAGCCATGCCCATCCTTTTCACAAAATCCACTACCATCAGACCTTCTGCATTCCTCTCCTTAACATCATACCTACCCATCACTTCCTCATCCCCTCTGTTCCCTTCACCAACATGCCCATTGAAATCAGCTCCAGTTACCCACTCTCTCACCTTTGGGTACACTCACCACCACTTCATCCAACTCACTCCAAAATGTTTCTTTCTCATCCATCATACACCCAACTTGCGGAGCATATGCACTAACAACATCCATCATCACACCATCAATTTCCAGCTTCATAAACATCACTCTGTCAGACACTTTTTTCACCTCCTAAACTCTCTTGGCATACTGTTCCTTCAGGATAACCCCTACCCCATCTCTCCTCCCATCAACACCATGATAGAGCAATTTGAACTTGCCTCCAATACACTTGGCCTTACTCCCCTTCCATCTGGTTTCTTGCATGCACAATATATCAACCTTCCTTTTCTCCAGCATATCAGCTAGCCCTCTCCCTATACCAGTCATGCTATCCACATTCAAAGTTCCTGCCCTCACTACCACACCCCTAACTTTACTCCTCTCTTCCTGCCTTTGGGCATGTCTTCCCCCTCTTCTTCTCCTTCAACTAACAGTAGCCTAATTTCCAGCAGCACCCTGTTGGCTAACAGTACTGGTGGTGGTCGTTGTTAACTCGGGCCTCGACTGATCTGGTATGGAAATCTGTATTGTTGTCCACATATGTCATTTGGCAAAGGTTTTACACTGGATGCCCTTCCTGATGTAACCCTCCCCATTTATCCAGGCTTGGGATCGGCATGAAGAAATGCACTGGCTTGTACATCCCCAGTGGCTGCTGACATAAAAACCAAGGATCAATGCAATGATTGCTTTTATGTATATATGTACATTAAGTAGCGCATATTTATACAGAATGTCTGATATATAATTAATATACAAAACCAACTAAAAATACACAGTTCAGATGTTGTGTATATTCAACATGCCCTTGGAAAGATACAAAATTTTGAGAATATACAAATTACTGAAGGTATACTGGCAGGGATGAATTCATAAAAATAAAATGAGAAAATTACTGGATGAACTGAGATAAATTAATGCCTCCACAACACCATTCTGTCAAGCCTTCCCAGTGCCACTGTGCATCACTGGGTCTACCTGCTCCTCCTTCCTCCCCTGGACTTCTCAAAGTGATTCAAATCCAAGATATCACTCAAACAGGTAAAGATGAACCAACCAAATATGACCAAACAAAAACAACAAAAAAGTTGTCGCCAAGTCGCCTTGGAAATAAATGTATTATAGCATTTAATGAAGAACAAGTACAAGCTATAACAAACTTAACCATCTGGCTTCATCTGGTATACACCATTTTAAAACACAATCATAACTATATAACAAATGTAAAAATCATGTGATTAAAACTACAAGCATTCATTGGTTAAAAACAAGTTCAAAGTGATATATAAAATCCATTAAATTCATTCAATAATCAATTTCAAGCATACTATAAAATAATTAAGTTTGCATAAATATTTATGTTTATGATATGCTGCTAGACAGAGTAGCTATTTTTGAGCAACGTTTAATAGCTACTAATAAGCTTAAGAGAGACATAACTGATTTTAAGGAAAGTACTGTTTATCATAGCAATGAATGTTCTACTTTGAATAATAAAAATGTAAATGAAGCTGCTCCTGCTCCAGCTCCACAGGTTGTGGAACAAAATACTTAATAGTCAACAGCACATGCATCATTGATGCTACTATTGTTTCAGCTCTTGACCCTTTGGCATTTCCCCTTTTACCGCAAGAGGCAGCTCTTCCTATGTGCCAACCAAAAGAAAGAAACTGAGGAAGAAGCAAAACAAGAGGCAAAGGAAGAAACTATCAGGCACCTAAAATGCAGAGTTGATAAAAAAAAACAAAAAAAAAAAAAAAAAACAGAATGTTTAACATCTCTTCCTACATCTTTTCTGAGCCTGAATTACCACTCCTGAATAAACGGGTGGCTTTTGCACTTGCTCAAGATGGTAATGTTGTTGACTATCTGACTGACCTTAAGTTATTTGCTCGAGAATTAAACTGAAAGTTGCTTTGTAAGGATAATGCTCTGTAAACAAGAAAGACATCCAGGAAATCAAGTACCTTTCTTCCTGTAAGTAATAACATCATACAGGTTTTCCAAACCATCTGTGAACAAGAAATATGCTTGTTTTTAGCAGATGATTTGCATTCTCACAGCAACTATTACAATTTATCAAATATAGACATGGTAGCTTTAATAATGCTTCAAAATAACAAGGGCACAATAACAAAATATCCTGCTAAAGGTGCAGCTTTTGTAATTATGGACTGATGCTATTTTTAAATAATTAGATGACACAAATATTTACCTTAATATTCAGAAACAATAAATAAATATCTTGAAAATTAATAATGATGTGTACACTATGCATCCGAATGGTTAGCTGGCACTGGAAATATTGAATTATTTTTATATTCAGAATCCAACTACCTATGTATTATGATCTGCCTAAAATACATAAGAATGGTAAGTCTCCACCTATGAGACCTATTGCCTCTTCTAAAAGGTGGATTACTCAATTGATCTCAATGCATTTAGAAGTATTACTGAAAGAAGTTTCTGTTTTGTTCAAAAATTACATTAAGGATATCTATGACTTTTTAAATCAGTTATATGAACAGTATTCTCTACAGCCTAGTAGCAACTTTTTTTAGCTTTTTATTTTGTCATACTGGATGTTGAATCATTGTTCACTGTAATTCTGAATGATACAGGAATTTAATATACTTAATATACTACGGAGTATTTATCTGAGCTTTCAGACCTGAGAAATATGAAAATTACCAGAATTTGTGAGTTGTTGTTAATAGTGTTAACTAACAATGTATGTTTTATTCCAGGATTAATAAATTTTACAGATCAATGGTGTTGTTTAATTTTGGTACTGGCTACATGGGAAAATAAAATTATTTTCAGAGGAAAGTATGAATTTTAAACTAATATACTATTTTATAAGAGATTTGTGGATGATTATTTTTAATATGGTGTGGCAATATTAATTCTCTTGATCTATTTATAGCATTTATTACAACTACAGCTGATCTCTTAAGATTTCAGCTAACTTATTCAGCTTATTAGATCAACTTTTTAGATATTTTTAAAAAGGATTAAGGGTATGCATATAACAACTAATATGTTTAAGAAGAAAAAATAGAAAGAAACACCTTATTACATAGATCTAGTATGCATCCGGCTGACAAGGACATCCTCCAAAAGGGCCTTACTGAGACAGACACCTGGAGACAAAGCCATGGCCTCAAGCTAAATGCCAAAAAATGCATAGTCATCCCATTTGGGAAAAACAAAACACCCACAAATTACCACATAGGTGACAGCCCCCTTAATATAGAAGAGGTAATAAGAGATCTGGGGTGGGGACCCAGGTAGATAGTAATCTCTCCTTTGACAATCATATTGCCAAAGTAGTTAGGAAATCCTTCTATGTGGCCCATCTAATTACTAAAGGGTTCGCATCTAGAAATAAAGAGGTTATAGTGCCCCTCTACTCGTCAGTCATTAGACCCATCATAGAGTACAATGCCCCATTTAGGATGTACCTCACAAGACACTTCCAACAGCTGGAAAGACCACAAAAAATACCTCACCAAGAGGATTACTAGTTTCAAACATATGTCCTATGCAGCCCAAATGAAAAAACTCTGGCTGTACTCAGTGGCATATCACTTACTCAGAGGTGATCTCTGCCTGACTTACAAAGCCATGTCCAACTCAGAATTGATGGACATGCTCCACCTAAAGACATCCAAGTCACTGCGAGCCATGGGCTCTAGTGAGCTAAACCTCACCACAACAATAAATAAAACATGCTGGAGGGATAGATTCCTGTCACAGAGACTCCCCATGCTTTGGAACAAAATTCCAAATTACATCAGGCAGAGCCCCTCACTGACACTCTTCAAGACAAACCTTGGCGAGTGGATGGGTAACAGAAAATACACTCCTGGGATCACTTCATTGGATCTGCTTGACAGAGGATCAGTTAATTAATCAATGGGGTGGCGAAGGCTGACACACTCTGGCTAGGCTTATAAATGCCCTCGGGCAGATAGCCTAGTACCTACCTATGAACCTATGAATCTATGAACCTATCCCCCACATGTATTTAAAAACATTTCAAGGAGTCAGATGTTGTGTACATCTAGATTAATAACCAAAGAAAATGAGTTTGATCAACAGTTAAAAATTCTAACATAAAAATTAATTACTAGAGGCTACTAGTATATGTTATGACAAGAAAAACAATTCATTCTTAGTAGGTGCCAGTGTACTGCTAAGCCAGTGTTCTCTGAACACAAAATATGGATGCTCAGTTCTTGAAAACACACAAAACAATAGACTTCTTCTTACACATAACAGACATAATACTTATACGTGTGATATCATAACTAGGAACTGGCACATTTTGCAAGTACTGAATACATCCAAAAACGTAATACCTGAATGGTCTCAGTTTGGTTTCAAATGCCCAAAAATTTGGCACAAATTCTTTGTTATAAAAAAACAAATCTATCTTTATTATAATGGAAGAGTGAGTCTGAGAAAAGGAACTTTCCCCTGTACTAACTGTACACATTGTATACATATTATTAAGACTAAGATATATATCCACCAAATTACCAACAAAATTTGTGTATTTGATCATTTTACTGACTGCGATTCTATGAATCTTATTTATATTGCAAAATGCCAGTGTTGTCCTGTGTTTTATGTAGGTAAGATGATATGCAAGCTAAAAGAACACATAGGCAGCCATATGTCTGAAATTAGATGATGCTTAAACACGCATGCACTTTATAAACATTTAGAGAATAATGACAATGACTGCAGTGGTGGTGCTGCAGTAGCGTTGTCGCCTCACAGTATGACGTTGTCCTGTTCGATTCTCAGCTAAAACGTCTTCTGTATGGAGACATGCGTGAATGGGCGTACCTTCGTTAAAGGTTGTGTGCCAGGGCTGGCAACTCGGCACGTAAAAGTCTACTGCCAATTATTAGTGGACCGGAGTTCTGCTGTGGTGACCCCTAACCGGGAAAAGCCGAAAGACACAACAACAACATCAAGAGAATAATGACAATAAACCTACATTTAAGTTTATGGTACTGCAATTAATTTTAGACAACAAAGGGGGGGGCAATACACCAAACAGAACAGACTGAATATTCCTCGATTAGACATTTGAGGGCACAGAAATATCCAGGACTAGATATAGTAAGTATAAAACCTATTCTTAATCATAAACAACTATTTATGTAAAATTAGTAATTATTTTATAGTACGTTTGAAATGGATTATTGAGTAAATTTGATGGATTTTATACGTCAATTTAAACTTGGATTTTATATGTCAATTTAAACTTGGTTTTAACCAATGAATCCTCTTGGTTTTAATCACATGATTTTTATGTCTGGTATGTAATCATGATTATGTTTTAAAATTGTGTATACCTGATGAAGCCACTTATAGAAAGTTTGTTATAGCTTGTACTTGTTCTTTATTAATCTTTGTAATGCATTCATCTCTGTGGTGACTTGGAGCTGACTTTTTTTTTTTGCTTCTTGGAGTGAGCTGCAGCCACCAAGGATCTTAGGAGTATCCTGGGGAGCATCCTGAGGAGGTAAATGCCAGCAATTGCTTCTGCTTGTTCACCCCCTCTGTGAACCAAAAAGGGTGGGGGGGTAGCAATACTGTACAAATCAGAGTTACATGTTACTTCACTAGATGTACAACTACCTTTAGATAGTAATGCTAAAATCCTCATTTCTAAGCTTCAGATCAATGCTAGCAAATCCATATACATAATATGCTCCTACCTACCTCCAGGCAATAACATCAATACCCTTGAAAGTACCCTCAGTTGGCTTTCTATGTCCTTCCCACAAGAAACCATAGTACTTGGTGATTTTAATATAGATTGGAATAGCTGTACTTCTGCCAAACCAACTACCCATTTAAACCTATATGTCTTTTCCCAAACAATCACCACCCCACCAGAATCCATAAACCCAGTAATAAAGAAAGCACCTTAGACTGGATCTTTATAAATAGCCATCCTTTCTCATATAAAGCAGGTACCCTTCCTGATGACATTAGTGACCACTCGCTTACTTATATAATTAGAAAAAAGACCTTTATTCCCAACCAAACCATCTTTAGAACTACCCGGAACAACAAAAGTTTTACCCCAGTAAGCTTCCAAGCAGAGCTTAAGGCTTGTGATTGGTCACCCCTAAAACACCTCCCTCTTGAGGAAGCAGTGTCATATTTTAACTCTAAATTCTTACAAATCCTGGAATACCATGCCCCCACTCACTCTGTTAAAACTAGGAGTAAAACTGCTCCATGGCTCACAAAAGAGACTAGGCTTAAAATCTTATTGAGAAACAAAATCAGGTCCAAATGGAGAACTACTAAAAACCCAACTGATCATCAAAACTTTAAACAGCTGAGAAATGCCACTAAAAAATCAACAGTTCTTGACAAAAAAAAACTTTTACCTTAAACTCCTGCAAACTCATCAACATAAACCACAAAGTTTCTGGTCAGGTATTAATAGACTCCTACACACTCCAAGGCACCAACCCCATCAGGTTTCTCCCTTAATACTCCCAACCAGATTGTTGATGCTTTCAATACCTTTTTCACTGAAACCATCCAATCTCTAGCAAATTCCCTACCACCTGTTAGCTCAAGTTTGCCTTCCTCCTTAACTAGCTTACCTCCTACATTTCATTTACAGCCAGTTCCAACATCCCTCATCTACACCCTACTTCAAAAACTTAAACCATGCACACCCTCAGCTGACCTGCTACCAGCTGAATACCTGCAAATTGCAGCAAAAGTACTTGCCTATCCCATTTCCATCCTAATAAATAGAACCATTACTGAAGGTTCCATCCCATCTCTCTGGAAAATCTCCCACATTATCCCACTACACAAGGGTGGTAACGTAACCGAAATCTCAAACTTTCGCCCCATAGCCTTACTCTCTCCTTTAGCTAAAATCATGGAAAAATGCATCTACCGGCAATTACTTGATCACCTTCTCCAAAATAACTTACTAGCTGACTGTCAGCATGGTTTTAGGCCTTTCCATAGTACTACCACTGCCCTCTTATCCTTTTCTGACTGCATTAACAAAAATCGTAATGAAAACATGCTTTCCTCTGCACTCTTTATTGACCTCTCTAAAGCCTTCGATATTGTTAACCATCAGTTACTTATAAATATACTTAAATCACTTTCACTAGACACACAGGCAACACACAGGCACTACAATGGTTCAAGTCCTACTTAGAAAATAGACAACAAGCTGTCTTTTGGGACAATAACTTATCCACACATCTCCCTATTACCCTTAGTGTCCCACAAGGCTCTATCTTGGGACCTCTCTTTTTCTCTATCTTCATTAATGATCTAAATGTAAATCTTCCTCAAGCTACCTGCATACAATATGCAGATGACTCCATATTAATTTGTGCTGCTTCTTCTTCAGCTGAACTCCATTCCATCACCCAAAAAGTATTTAACTTAGTAGAAAAATGGTTCCTTCAATGTTGCCTCCTCTTAAACCCCCAAAAAACTAAACTATTGCTGTTCACTCTTACACAAAAGCCACACCCCAATAGATCTCACAGTTATATCCAATAATGTCACCGTCATATCACCTGACCCAACCACCAAACTCTTAGGTGTAATAATTGACCACAACCTTAACTTTGACTCGTACATTAACTCAACCATTAAATCAGTTAATAGAAAGCTAGGTTCCCTTTAGAGGATTAAACCTTTCCTTACTCCTGTAGCCAGAACTACCATTGCCCACACCCATCTTATCTCCACCCTCCTCTATGCCTCCCCCACTTATACTAATATATCCAAAAGCAACCTCAAGAAACTGGCAACCTCCTATAACAACATTGCCAGATTTGCCACTGGCTCCCCATTTATAACCCACCATTGTCAAAATCTTAAACAGCTAGGATGGCTGGAACTGCAAAATCAGCTTCAATTTCAGCAACTTATCACCCACAAGATTTTGTATCATCCCAGTAATACTCCAATACCCTATAGCCTTATCACCCCCTACAAAAATCTTACACTTTGCTCAGCTGATAAATTACTAGTAACCATCCATAAGTCCAACAATAAAGCAGGTGACTCTCTTTTTTTCTAACTCTGTGGGGAAAACCTGGAACAAGCTTCCCAGCGAACTATCATCTCTTTCTTCATTACCACTTTTTAAAAAGCAACTAAAAATACTCCTTAAAACACAATGGCTATGCCCATGTACTAACCCAGACTAACACTCTCCTTTCACTCATTGTCCTCATCTCTTTCTATTGCTGCTCTCTCTGTGTACCTTTCTCCCAGATCTCAAATAGTGGGATCAGTAAGCTTCCTTAATTCTGTTTCTAGCCTAGTCTTTCTGGGAAACTACCTCTGAGTATAAACTGCATAACAATCATTCTACTGTAAGCACATCTCCACTATGTATATATTAGCAACTTTTTTCACTTTGCGTGTAGAATTTGGAAACTACCTTAAAATCATTTTTAACTAGATTTTTCTTAGTTATCTCTTATAATATGATATTACTTGCTAGCCTTGTACGTGATGAATATCAAACTCTCTACTGTGTGAATATGCTTCTAGTAGTAGTGAATTAATTTCTAGTCTATTGTTGTCGAGTACTTTGATGTTAATCACTATTATTCTTTTCAATTTTATTAGCTTAATGGAGCTTATTTCCCTGGGTCTCTACTGAAAATGGACATGTATTCAGTTGGACTAGCCCAGTCAACAAATGTAAAATAAATAAATTGTTGAGGGGATGGATTATGATCTATCTTCATTTCTCCATTCCTCCACATCTGCTTTTGTTGGCAGTCTGGGGGTTTATCCCCCTCTGTGAACCACACCTCCACTTTGGAAGCATTTCTGACAAATGCCATCCCCTTTGGGTAGGGGTGCCCATCTTTCCCAGCCAGAGCCTCAGACACTCAAGATGCTAATCAAACCTTGGGTACCTGGAACATAGATAGGCTTTATCCCTCTACAGCATGGGACTGGCTATAAGATGAACTCATTTCAAACAAAACAAACAAGTACAAAATATGTGCTATTAGTATTACATATATTGGATAACTTGATATATAAAGGTGTGCAACCTTATTCAGATAAAGTAAGATAAATAGTCCAAATGGAACAAAATCAGACAAATCATTATTGCTTTAGCATGGTCCAGTAGTTAAGCAAATTCATTCTAAAATTATTAGAAATGCCCTCCCATCATCTATCATGACCACTAGCAATAATTCTTTTAAACAGTCAATAGCATCGCTCCACTTTATGGCACTGTTCATGCCCCATTTCTCAATCTCCCAAAAGTTGATTCCTCAAACTCAAATCTATTTCGCCTTCTATACGCATTTTTCTACCCACTAATATATGTATCAAGGGAATTATCATCTGTAATCACCTTAATGAGAATAACTCTTAAACTGTACCACTAACACTGTAGTTATGCTCACTCTCACTCCTCTTTCTTATAGGATCATAGGAGTTTACTAGGCTAATAGCCCTGGGGCCCTTAGAAGCCTAGCCAAGAGTTTATCCCCAAAAAAAGATACCTCAGTCAGCACCTGTCACCCCTGTCATTGAGGGACACCGGTGGAACCCTTGGGATAAATTTGTTGTTTAGAAATCAATGAACCAGCTGTAGTAAACCTCCAGGAACAAAATTGCAATTTCCAGTAGAAAAAAGCTCACAGAAGTAGAAACACTCAATTTATTAAACAGCATAAAAGCTTTCAGGATGTACCCTTCCTCAATTATCAAAGAATATATTTTACATAAAATTCATCTTATTTTATATTCTTAAAAGCATAATAGCACATGACATAGCCAACCAATAAAAAAACACAACACATTAACAAATAATTAATCTAAAAACAGATGTTATCAAATAATTAAAATATAAGCATGTATGCATATAGAAATAAACCAGAATATACAGAAAAAAAAATATATATATATAAATTTCCATATGACTTATATTTCATTTGCTTTTTTGTTAAGTAAGGCTTTATGGTAACCATATTATTTAGACCAGTGAATTTGTCAGCTTCTAATCTAGTTGTCCACCCATATTCAGCTATATCCAATCTATTATTCATATTATCCCCTGTTATATTCCTATAAATAACTTCCAAAACTTTAAGTTTAAAAGTATGTGCACTGCCATACTCATAACATGTTTAGCTAGGGCATTTGTCTCACATTTCTCCTTATATCTGACTTATGTTCCATGATTCTGTCAACATTTACCCACATAAAAACATGTGCCTCTTGTACATATACTTAAATAGACCACAAATGTTGTATTACAAGTTGCCGAACATTTTATTTTAAATTTATTTTTAGTTATTGGGTGCTCAAAATCAGATAATGACAGATGTTACTATAACAACTAGAACTGTAACAGGGAAGTGTCCCTTTCTTAGCAGTACAGTATGTCCTACTATTTATCTTAAAATCTTTATAACAAAGCTGCCTCCTCAAATTCATACTAATCCTATATGTAAAATAGGGCCTTTTCCCCAATAAACTTTCAAGCTCTGGCATAGAGGTAAGTATTCGCCAGTTCCTCTTAATAATAATTTCTGTATTTGTGGTCATTCTATTATATGTAGTTATATATCTCACATTAACTGCTGCACCATTACCATTAATCCTAGATGAGTCATCTGCCACTTTATCGCTGAATAAGGGGGGGGCTACTGTTGTCCTCTCGTCAAATATCTCTTTCATTATTTCAAAGACAAAATGTTTATTATATCCTCTATTAATAAAATCATGCATTAATTTTTCCATTTGTTCTTTACAGTTAACATTTTCTGTATTCAACCTACTTATTCATATAAATCGTGCTTTCACGATGCCTCAAAAAACATGTTTAGCATACATACTGTCAATATGTGTGTACCTATTCACCTGAACATCCTTATTATAAACACAAGTATTATCCCACCAGATACACTGGTAAGCTGTACATCCAAATATGATATCACATCCTTGGAATAATGCATAGTAAATTTTAGGAAAGGAGTGGTATTACTTAAATAATCAACAAACTTTTGCAAAAGCTCCCCACTTCCTTTCCAAATCAAAAAATAATCACCTATGAAACATTGATAGAATAACACTATATCTCTATACTGATTTGTATTACCATATAGAAATTCCCATTCCCATTAATTCAATGTTATATTAGCATAAGTGTTTGCCATGGGCATACCCATGGACACTCCAGAAGTTTGCAAATATGGTTGCTTATCAAATAGAAATGCATTTTTAGTTAACACTACTTCTATCCTGCTACACAAATTTTCTATACTTCTACCATCCATTTCTGAGTTTTTACATAGAAATTCACGTATTGAGTTAATACCAAATGTGTTTGGAATCACAGTAAAAAGAGAGCTTATATCAAGTGTGACCATCAGAAAGTCATTATTTTTACCATTATTTTTATACCACTGGTACAGCTTACTCACAAATTCTCCTGTATCTTTAATATAACTTTTACAAAGTGGCAGGTATTTACTTAAGATACCTTGTACATATACTGACAATGGTTCGGTGACCCAGCCCCTTCCTGAAACAATTGGTCTCATTGGGGGCCGGGGCACATACTTATGCAGCTTTGGAATGCCATATATAATAGGCGTTCATGGACATGGTACTGTTAGAAAATTAAACAATTCTAATGTGATATCCCCCTGAAGTTGTTCATCATATACGAACATATTAATTTCGGATATTAGCTTTTTGATATCTTCAAAACTTATCTTCTTAAATGTGCTCACATCTGACAGAAATTCAGACATTAATTTTGTATAAAATTGTCTACTAAACACAACAGTTGCACCCTCCTTTTCAGCCTGCTTGAGAATAATTTGGTGATTACTATTTAATTCTTTTAAAGCTTGATATTTCTCATAAGTTATATTATAGGAACTTTTCTTTAATTTTACCTTACTCTAATAAAGCTGCCGTATCTCATGCTCACAAACATTCAAAAAAGCATTCACAACTGGACAATTAATTGGTATAAAAGTACTATATTTTTTTTAAATTGCATACATTTTCAGCTATAGAATCTTTAAAGATCAGTTTTAAACTAACGTTCCTGCAAAATATTCTGAGGTCAGTTAACACCTCTACAACACTATTACATGACATTGGTACAAACTGCAGGCCCTTTTTCAATAAACTAATACATGCTGGTGACAAAATAAAGTCTTGAAAATTAAATATTGTGTCCATTATCTTACTTTTGGATATCAGCATCGCCCCTGCTTGCCCAATGGTAGCGGGCTGCTGTTCTTCCTTTTCGTTCTGTTGTAACTGGAAATTTTCCTCTGCTGCAATCGCCCTCTTGATTGTGGACATCTCCATGCTCTGCTTCCACCTTCTCCAGTAACCGAGCTGAAACAGTCCTTGTGGAGTTAAAAAAACCTCAGCAGACTGGACATTATTTGAAGCCTCACCCATTGTTGCCGATGATGCCGACGATGACACCTGCAGAAGAACAGCAGTCCGCTACCACTGAGCAAGCAGGGGCGACGCTGATATCCAAAAATAAGATAATGGACACAATTGTTAAATTTTCAAACTTTATTTTGTCACTAGCATGTATTAGTTTATTGAAAAAGGGCCTGCAGTTTGTATCAATGTCATGTAATAG
Source organism: Protopterus annectens (assembly GCF_019279795.1). Classification (NCBI taxonomy): domain Eukaryota; kingdom Metazoa; phylum Chordata; order Ceratodontiformes; family Protopteridae; genus Protopterus; species Protopterus annectens. The sequence goes on from NC_056735.1 coordinate 450,525,464, forward strand.
TGTTGTAGAGGCGTTATATTTGGAAATTTCTGGAGTGTTCATGGGTATGCCCATGGCAAACACTTATGCTAATATAACATTGAATGAATGGGAATGGGAATTTGTATATGGTAATAAGAATCAGTATAGAGATAAAGTGTTATTCTATCAATGTTTTGTAGATGATTGTTTTTTGATTTGGAAAGGAAGTGGGGAGCTTTTGCAAAAGTTTGTTGATTATTTAAGTAATACAACTCCTTTCCTAAAATTTATTATGTATTATTCTAAGGATGTGATATCATATTTGGATGTACAGCTTACCAATGTATCTGGTGTGATTAATACTTGCGTTTATAATAAGCATGTTCAGGTGAATAGGTACACACATATTGACAGTATGCATGCTAAACATGTTTTTCTAGGCATTGTGAAAGCACAATTTATACAAATAAGTAGGTTGAATACAGAAAATGTTAAATGTAAAGAGCAAATGGAAAAATTAATGCATGATTTTATTAATAGAGGATATAATAAAAATGTTGACTTTGAAATAATGAAAGAGATATTTGATGATAGGACAACAGTAGCCCCCCCCCCCCTTATTCAGTGATAAAGTGGCAGATGACTCATCTAGGATTAATGGTAATGGTGCAGCAGTTAATGTGAGATATATAACTACATATAATAGAATGACCACAAATATAGAAGCTATTATTAAGAGGAACTGGCGAATACTTACCTCTATGCCAGAGCTTGAAAGTTTATTGGGGAAAAGGCCCTATTTTACATATAGGAATAGTATGAATTTGAGGAGACAGCTTTGTTATAAAGATTTTAAGATAAATACTAGGACACACTGTACTGCTAAGAAAGGGACACTTCCCTGTTACAACTGTAGCTGTAGTAACATCTGTCATTTATCTGATTTTGAGCACCCAATAACTAAAAATACATTTAAAATAAAATGTCAGGCAACTTGTAATACAACATTTGTGGTCTATTTAAGTATATATACAAGATGCACATGTTCTTATGTGTGTAAATGTTCTAGGCTGTTAAAAGACTGAATCATAGAACATAAGTCAGATATAAGGGGAAATGTGATGACAAATGCCCTAGCTAAACATGTTATTGAGTGTGGCATTGCACATATTTTTAAATTTAAAGTTTTGGAAGTTATCTATAGGAATATAACAGGGGGTAATATGAATAATACATTGGATAATGCTGAATATGGGTGGATAACTAGATTGGAAGCTGACAAGTTCCCTGGACTAAATAATATGGTTACCATAAAGCCTTATTTAACAGAAAAGCAAATAAAATATAAGTCATATGGAAATTTATATATATTTATTTTCTGTATATTCTGGTTTATTTCTATATGCATACATGCTTATATTTTATTCTTTGATAACATGTTTCTAGATTAATTGTTTGTTAATGTGTTGTTTTTTTTATTGGTTGGCTGTGTCATGTGCTATTATGCTTTTGAAATATAAAATGAGATGAATTGTATGTAAAATATGTTCTTTGATAACTGAGGAAGGGTACATCCCAAAAGCTTTTACCCTGTTTAATAAATCAAGCGTTTCTACTTCTGTGAGATAAATGTGTGATTTCCCATCCACTCATCAAGGTTGCACTTGAAGAGGGTCAGCGACGTACTTTGACATGTATGGGGAGTATGTTAATCTCCCATTCAGTAAACAAATAGGGCCAAACATTGTTAAGAAAATAAAGTAAAACACGGCCATATTAAAACATAGCATAAACCTAATCTCAACATCATGCTGTCTAGTTTTGGGAGCAATGGCCACTCCAAAAAATAAAAAAGTGAACCAAATGATAAAGTGGAGCCAGCAAACAAGTATCCAAATAGCAAGAAAAAAGCAAGTTCCACAGCGTTGTACAAACCTTTTAATAAAATAACAAAGCTTTCAAACAATACGTCCTTCTTCAGAGTTGATAAAATTCATAGTAAAAATTAACATCTTTTATGTTAAAAGACTCAAATCAAATGACAAAGCCCTAACCTATCAAATACTAACAGTCAATTTATCAATCAATGGTTCTCAAAGACTTTTAAAGAAATATATCACATTCTGAACACATATATTTAAAGAAATATATCACATTCTGAAGACATATATTTTTTGCAGCAATGGCCACTCCACCATCCTCTATGTATAAAGGAAGACATTTATTTGTGCAAATGAATGCAATTATATGATTTTAGATAATTATCCAGGAAAATCTAAGCCTCAAACATAAAGCTAAAAGAAATAAGCACTATCAATCAAGTATATATTTTCAGAATTTGACTAAAATCAAAAAGGATACCTGTTGCCACATATTTAAGCATAAAATACAGAAAATATATAAAAGAAAACATTTCTTCAAATAATTCCAAACAAAATAAAATGCCTTTGTAATAACGATTTAAACATGGCAATGACTTTTTTCATATAAGGACAGGCAGCTCTTACCATAAGAGAAAAAAATGTTCAGGCAAAACTAAAACATGTGTACAAGGATGGCAAAAGAAAAAAGAAAATAAATGACAAATAATGAACACAAGAAAGAACATGGAGGTGTTCAGTACATCTAGTTTCCCAAATAATGTCTTACAATCCATTGAAGAACCCATCAAATCTAATGCTACCAGCCAAAAGACTTTGATATTTTATTGATTGCTTTGTAGATAAATTGAGCAAGAGATACAAAGTAACAGGAGGTCATTAAAAAGTCATCTTGCACACAAAATCCAATACAAGTAACATAAAACTGGTACCTAAAAAATCAAATGGATTTCTGAAAAAAGAAATGAAGATAAAGTAGAAAAACACTTATATAAATGAGGTTAAGGTTTAAGAGAGTTAATAATAAAAATAAATGCATTCAACAACTGAAGTTTACATATCATATGTCATGTGCAGTATGCAGAAAGAGTGTAGAAATAATTAATTAGATTAAGATTGCAGTAATTTGTTTTTGACATAGGTTACTATAAATGTACATTTTAATGAAAATAATAAGTAATTTAACTTGATGTTTTACGCTGATTGAAACAAAAATCTGGATCAGTCATTAAATAAATTTGAACTTGAAGTTAACTACTCTACATTGCATGCAGGAAAGAAAAAGATTATAGAAAAATTAAAATATTTTTCTTTAGGCAAATAATTTCATGTCGTTCCATCTCTAGTAATATAATGAAGACAAATCTGGTTAATAAACTTACTCAGCATATAGATATTTGCATTCTTAATTAAGTACTCAAAATATGCCACTTCTACATACAATCTCAGTTGTACAGCTATTTGATTACAAAACTACAGTCTTCCTAAATCAAAATAAACAATTTTGACCATTAGGAGGACAGTTAATAGATTTGACTTAAATACAATCCACAATTTTATATGCATTTTTGCTCATGGGAAATAGATAGGCTATGGCAATGATAACAAAACTTCAAAATGGGTTGAACACCCATAAATGTTTTCAAACATAAGCCATTAAGAAGTACTCATGTAGTACTTCCTAGGCATATGTCACCAAAACAAACATGCACATGTTTCTGTAACATGAACTTTTAGTTATGTACTTACCATAACTTTGGATGTATGGGATCCATCTCGCCTACATTCACAACAGATGGGTTCGGAGCCGATCCATCGGCTCCGACTCGGCAACTAATACACTAGCACGAAGTCTCTCATTGGCTGGGCTACTCCCTATCCCAGGATGCACTACACCTGCTTCCCCAGATCTTGTTTGTTCGCTTTCATACATCCATGCAAACACAGAAAAATTAGTAGTCACTATAACCAACTAAAGTTCTTCAAGAAAGATCTCCAAGAAAAAAGAGACTACAGCTCCTCTAAATCCGAATGGAAGGGGGAAGGAGGGTGGGTACTTATGAATGTAGGTGAGATGGATCCCATACATCCAAAGTTATGGTAAGTACATAACTAAAAGATGTAATGGGATCCTATCTCGCCTACATTCACAACAGATGGGACAGCGTCCCTAGCACCTACATCCCGGGTGGCTCATTGGAACACACTCCTGAGAACTGTGGAACCAAAGGAAGCTCTGCCTCGAGAAACCACATCCAATTTGTAATGAGAAATGAAAGTGTGCGGAGAAGTCCAGGTTGCCGCAGCACAAATATCATCTATTGATAACTTGGAGTGAAAAGCTACGCAAGTAGCCATTGCCCTGGTAGAATGAGCCTTGACTGGAAAGGGAAGGTCTTTGTTAGCCTGTGAATAAATAAAAATGATACAATCTTTAATCCATTTAGATATGGAGGTTTTTGTTACTGGTTGACCCAATTTGTTCACTGCAAAGGAAACAAACAATTGATTTGATTTCCGCGTTTGAGCGGTTCTATTCAAATAAAAACGCAGTTGTCTATGTATGTCCAATTGATGCAAAGTATATTCTGCGTTATTAGAGAATTCTGGGAAAAAGACAGGGAGTTCTATAGTTTGTTGAATACAGAAAGAGGAGGCCACTTTTGGTATAAATGCAGGGTTTAATTTCAATGAAACTCTATGCTTGTGAAAAATCAAATAGGGAGGATCAGAACAAAGAGCTTGAAGTTCTGAAACTCGCCTAGCAGATGTTATGGCTACTAAAAAGGCCGTTTTCCAAGACAGAAATTTTAAATCACAAGTAGCAGCTGGTTCGAAAGGACGGGCAGTTAGGGCAGCAAGAACCATATTCAAATCCCAAGGGGGACAGGATGAGATAAAGGAGGCCTAAGGAGCCAAGCCCCTTTAAGGAAAGCCTTACAAAGTTTGTGAGACATCAATGAAGGTTCAAATGAAGCATGAAAATTAGAGATCGCCGCTAACTGAACCTTAATGGTAGAAACTGAAGAGCCCGACTGAAAAAGGGAGGCCAGAAAATTCAGAACCTCCGATACTGGTGCAGTGAGAGGATCTATATCCCGTTCTTGAGCCCAGAAGGCAAACCTTTTCCATTTACTGGAATAAAGTTTGATGGTGGAAGGTTTATGAGAAGAAGACAGTATGTGGACCACGTCCGGCGAAAGAGCATTGTCTCGGACTAAGGATGGAAGTGGAGTAACCATGCTGCCATCTTCAGGGACCTGAGAGACGGATGAAGCCGTCCTGACTGATGAGTCAACAGGTCTGGCACCGGATCCAGAAACCATGGACCTTCTATCGCATGCCTCTGTAGGAAAGGAAACCAAACTTGATGAGGCCAGTGCGGGGCAATCAAAATCATCTCGCTCTCCATGTAAATGGCCTTCTGTATCACCCTCGGTAGGAGGGGGAACGGAGGGAAGGCGTAGAGAAGACCGGGGGGCCAAATGTGAGTCAGAGCGTCCCTGGGAAGCTGTCCCTGAGAAGGAAACAGTGTGAAGAACTCTCTGCATTTCGCATTGTGAGGGCTGGCAAACAGGTCGCAGCAAGGAAGACCCCATCTATCGAAGATTTTCGCAGCTATACCCTGATTGAGGGACCACTCGTGGGGTAAAAGAATGGTCCTGCTTAATCTGTCCGCAATCACACTGGACTTCCCCGGTATGTGCGTTGCCATTAGAAAGCGGTTGGTAGCTACCGCCCAGTGCCAAAGTCTCATGGCTTCTCTGCATAGTGGGTAAGACCTGGTTCCACCTTGCTTGTTTATGTACCACACCACCGACATGTTGTCGGATAGGATAGTAATCGGGCCCTGTGGGAGAGCGTGATGGAGAGCTTGGAGTACCAATAGTACCGCTCTCATCTCCAGGACATTGATATGCAAATGCGTTTCCTGGATCTGCCATGTGCCTTGGACCGACCTGTCCAGGTAATGACCCCCCCACCCTACCTGGGAGGTGTCCGTAGTCACAGTGGCAATGGGACGTTGAGGTATGAAGGGTCGCCCCTGGTCGAGATTTGATTGGAGAAGCCACCAATGCAGATCTCGACGGCAACTTTCCGTGATTATGATTAAGTGGTTCAAGGGAAGTTCCTGATAAGACCATTGAACCGACAGTAGCCATTGTAAAATTCGCAGTCTGGCCAAGGGAACTAAAAGTATGGTCGACGCCATCGAGCCCAACAGTTGTAGGATCCGATGGGCCGGGGCTCTTTGTAGGGGGAGACAGGATTTGACTTGATCTTGTAAGACCTGAATTCTTGCTGCCGGTAAAAAGGCGCGCATTCTTTTTGTGTCTAAGTCTGCGCCTATGAAAGTAATACGCTGAGATGGCTGTAGTACAGATTTTTGCAAATTGAACGTGATCCCCAAGAAACGGCCCAAGGTGAACGTGGCTCTGAGCGCTTGGAGTAGTAGATGCTCGGAGGTGGCAGTAAGGAGCCAGTCGTCTAGATAAGGAAACACCTGGAATCCCAGACTTCTCAGGTGAGCAGTTACCACTGCCAGACACTTGGTGAACACCCTGGGGCTGTGGTGAGACCAAAGGGCAGCGCCGGAATTGGAAATGACTGACTCGAGGAAGCGTAAATGTCTCCTGGACTCTTGAGCTATGGGAATGTGATAGTAAGCATCCTGGAGATCTATGGAGCACATCCATGCATCTTTTTCCAACAAAGGAAGAATAGATTGAAGAGTGACCATTCGGAATTTGGACTTCTTTACGAAATGATTCAATGAACTGAGGTCCAAAATGGGCCTGAAGTCCCCTGTCTTTTTTGGTACCAAAAATAATTTTGAGTAAGTTCCTGATCCGATCTGGTCGATGGGGACAGGCTGGATGGCTCTTTTTTCTAGCAGCTTTAAAACCTCTAATGCTGCCTGATCCCGCTGACTGGGTGGTACGTCCGGGATTTCCCTTAAAGAAAGGGGGGGTTTGTTGAAGGGGATGATATAACCTCCGGTAATAATGCGAAGCACCCACTGATTGCTTGTTATGGATTCCCAAGCTTGTGGGTGCGCCGCAAAGCGACCCCCGACTGGCTCCGGAGTTGCACAGTCGGGCAACAACTCAGGAACGCTGGTTGTATGAAGAACCACGAAAGGAATCGCGGTCTCCAGAGTTACGGGGACCTCTGCCACCTCTGGGGCGGCGTCTTCCAAAATCCCCCCCCCCCTGCCTCTGGAGGGGGAATCACTAGGTGGAGTAGGGAAAGACTTCTGAGATTTTCTAAACCACATCTTCCCTCCTCTCCCAGCCTTGGGGTAAGGCCTAGAAGGAGCGGAAAATCGGGCCCCAACGGCAGTCAAAGTCTTGCCCTCCTGCTCGCACCGAGTTAGTGTGTCCTTCACCTTGGGTCCAAACAAAGATGACCCATCAAAGGGGGCGTCGGCGAAGGAAGACTTGAAGGCCTCCGCAAACGAACACAAGCGTAACCAGGCTTGTCTCCTGAGGGCAACGCCTGTTCCCGCTGCTCTACTCGCCCCTTCGGCCGCATATGAAATGAGCCTCATGGACGAGTTAACAATAGAAAAGAGGGTAGTCATCTGTGCGCCAACAGTCGGGGCCAGCGCCTCAGGTAGGTTACCAACAAGAGAGTCATTTAGCTCTTTGAGAAGATCCCTTTGGAGCCTCGTAAAATGACATAAGTAGTTTAGCGACCGTAAGGCAAAGGCCGCTGAAGACAGGGTACGCTTCCCGTACCTATCCATACTCCTAGAATCCTTATTAGGAGGATGAACAGACGTCGAAGCCTCTGCCACGTCCTGCTGTGTGGCAGAAGCCACCACCAAAGCATCTACAGGCACACCCTTTGTGAGAAACTCCTTCTGGGGGGGGGCTGACAAAAATTTATTGGGCCTCGCAGGCACCGGTTCCACGGAATCAGGGTGTTCCCACGCCCTTCGAGAAACCAAATCAAGGAGTTCATTGAAGGGCGGAGACACCCAGGAGGCGGAAGGCTGGGCCCCAAAGGCCTTGAGGAAGACTGACTCCTCAGCTGAAGGGGTTTTGGCTTGCCAGTCACCTCTCTGTCTCAGAATCTCCAAGATATCTGAGAAGGAGATATCATCCGAAGATGATTTGGGGGACCCTTCTGCGTCATCGAGGTCAGTATCCGATGTAATAGACTCATCTTGGGAGTCTATGTGCTTCCTCTTACACAATTTCTTCCGTGGGGGTTCGTCCGAAGCAGTTTCGGATGGACCACCCGGAAGAAGGGAACCCCCGATGGGGGTATCCTCAGGCCCTGGGGCCCCACTGCCGGGGGGCTGCAACACAACAGAGGCACCAGTCTCCAAATCTAGGGACGGTGAGGTAGAATCTTGCTGAACCAGCAAAGGCATGGCCAGCGCGCTCCTCATGGCCTCAAAGGCCGGACCTCCAGAATCCAAGGAGGTCACTGGTCTAGAGGCCACGATGGCACTGGGAATTCCAGCAGCCGATGCTCCGAGAGGAAGACTAGGCACCAAAGCACCCAATCCCAAAGTATTCCCCTCGGGCCCGGCTGAAGAGGTCGCAGTACCAAACCCTGAACCGGAGGACAGGGTAGGAAGCACAGTCGGAACCGAGAGACCTCGAAGGGGTCTCTGCTCCGACCGTATGGCTCCGCTTTGCTCCACCACCACTGACTCCAACGGCTCCGAGGAGGTTGGAGGAGGAATCGAATGTGTTGGAGGGGGGGTCGGCTCCGAAGCTAACTGTGCTGGAGCCGAGACCAATTTAGTAAACACTGGAGATTGGAATAGCCTCTGTAAAACCCTATCCAGGTCCGAATCTGAAAGTCTTGATGATTTAGAGGAGGTAGACAATCGAGAAGACTTTCCTCTCGGCTCCGAGAGAGAAGGGGACCGGCTCCGAAATGGCTCCAATGCTATCGGCGCCGACTCCACCACAGCATGGACCACCATCGGCACCGAAGGAGCCTTCTCCGGAGCCGAGGGGGAAGAGTCTGAGCTGCACACTTCCACCGGCTCCGAAGCCATTGGAACCGATGGAGGTGATTCACATCTCGATACTCCAACTTGCGGCTCTGAAAGCAATGGAGCCGAGGTAGGAGGTATCGAGGCAGACCCTTCGACCCTCGGCCCCGAAGTCAGTGGAGCCGAGGAAGAAGAGGTCAATTTTGTCTTTTTAGAAGTCGGCTCCGACGGACTTGTCGGAGCCGACGATCTTTTCTTTTTGGAAGCAACAGGTAGATCTAAGGCTTCCTCAAAAGAAGGCTTGATCAGCCCTTTCAATATTAATTTGTTCTTGCGTTCTTGAAGAACTCTAGATGAGAACGCATGACAGACGCTACAAGTCTCTTGCAGATGTTTCGGCCCCAAACAATAAACACATACTGAATGACTGTCTGTAATGGACATTTTATATTTGCACCGAGTGCATTTTTTAAAACCTGACTTTTGTTCCTTAGACATGATACAGGCCACAACAAGTACAACTCTAAGGAAATACTACTCTACCACAACAAGTATAGCACTACACACAAATTGCGCCAACTGAAAAGCGCGAGACACACTGGCGCGAGTACTGGTGAAAGTTTACCTCACAACAATTTGAAACAAGTTAAACGGCCCAAAGCCCTCTAATTTAAACGGGCTTTGCCCAAAAAACAACTAACCAAAAGTTAATAAAAACTAAAAACACTCAAAAGGTAGGGCAAAGGCCCTCTAACTTAAACGGGCCTTGCCCGACTGAACAAATTAAATTTTTTTTTTTTTTTTTTGGAAACAAGCACTCAACAAAAAAACAATAAGAACTAGTAAGAAATAGCTGTTAAAACAGCTGTTTGGTTAATATAGACAAAAATTCCCTAGGTCAAGGACCAATAAGGTAAAAAGAACCACTTAGCTCCAGCCAAGTCGAGACCACGTCCAGCTTGTTAAGCGGCAAACGAGATCTGGGGAAGCAGGTGTAGTGCATCCTGGGATAGGGAGTAGCCCAGCCAATGAGAGACTTCGTGCTAGTGTATTAGTTGCCGAGTCAGAGCCGATGGATCGGCTCCGAACCCATCTGTTGTGAATGTAGGCGAGATAGGATCCCATTACATCTATATATTCTTATCAATCTTAAAAAGAAAATAACAAAAATAATTGAGTAGTACTTTTAGAACTTTATCATGCTCTTGATCAAGGCTTGCACCTGCATATATATTTTCTAATATCATTGCTTTATTTCAGAAGGCAAATCTTGAAACAATGTTCAGAGAATAGTTTTATGAATACTATGCATGGAGCTTGGAAAGGTATTGCAATCTACTTGAACAATATGCCTTTTTGATAAGAATCCGATACTATGATTAGGCAAAAGTCATGATTGCCATAAACATTCCTTGAAGAGATTTGATGAACGTGTTAGATAGCACAGACTGAGGAAGGCCTCTATCAGTGAAGTTCAAGCAGTGACTGCGTACTTTAAAGTGTATTACTTTAGCCATAGTTGTTTGATATTTTTTGTGTCATCTTGGCATAAAAGCCTTTTGGAATTCAGTGATTCCTCAGTTCATGAAATCAAATTTTCAGTAGTATTCAGCTTATTTAAAAAAGTACATTTTAATTTCAAAGGATTCAGTTTCATGTGAGATCAGTGCTTCATGTAATGGAGAAATCATTTTTCCATCTTGCCCTTTTATGATGCATTAAAAATATTTTTAGGGCTTAGATTCTCTTCTTAATCTCCTTTTACAATGAAGTTTTTTTTTTTTTTTTTTTTGCTTTGATTTAGTTTAATTCTCAGGTATGATAATTGTAGAGACCAATGATTTTGAAAAGTATCTATCAAGCACTGAACAGAGAATGTTCATGGACTAAACAGCAACCATCAAGAAGAAATATAAAATGTTTATGAATAATGCAAACTATCATTGCAACACAATGCAACATAAGCTATTAATGAAGGGACAAGTACTTTATAATTAATTTAAAGAAAAATGTTAAACTTAAATTGAAAAAAATATTAAAAATTATGCCAAGACAGCTAAGAAAGACATTGTTCAGGTCTCTACCATTTCAGAATGTCAACTTCTGTATTCATTTTTTTATGTTTTTTTTTTCTGCAACCTATGGCAAGATCATAATTGTAAGCCTGCCATATAATTATGAATGTGGACATTTGTAAAACATTTTTGCAGGGGTTGTACTCCCATAAAAACTTTGAGCTTTGCCTCACATGGCTGCTTATATATACCTACTTATGTGTTCACTGAAGTCTGGGGACAGGTCAAAAATACCTGTTTTTTAAATATTCAGTTTCTCAACTATTACAGGTTCACAATTACATCTTGTTGGAGTTTGAATGATTATAATTATTATAAACACTGCAGTGCACACACATATATATATATATATATATATATATATATATATATATATATATATATATATATATATTAGTACACCTAACTCACACAACTTATGTGTATATTTAATTGCATTAATTATACTTACTGTAAATAATGTTACACTGAGCCTCCACCTACACTAAAATTGACTTAGCACCTGTTTGTTAACCAATGAAATGTTCTGAATTGTATCACTGACTATTTTAACTATGGCTGTAAATTTTACTTCAATATTTTCATTCTGATTTTGATTGTATGTATATCTTTATACTGGAGCTTTTCTCACCAGGCCTTGACTGAAAATGCACTCACTTCAGCCCAGTGGACTTTACTGGTAAACAAATGCAAATAAATAAATAAATGTTAATGACTTTAAAAATTGCTTGGGTAAGACAGAGTGGCATTGGGAGTTGGAACAAATTAAACATTTTTCAATGTTAAAGAAATTGGTGAAGGAATTCCAAGTTCTTTGTTATTATTCTTATTCTTATTATTTGATAGGGCTGGTTATTTAGCTTGAAAATGACAGTAAATCTGGTACAGCAGCAGTGTTGCGAAAAGTGGGGCAGCCAGATGCCTGTGCTTACAGAGCACTGGCCAAGGCACAAACAAGATATGCTCAAATTGGGCAGGGTATTGTATATCTCTGTGAAAACTCTGTGAATATCAGCATAAGAGAGAAGGCTGTGTGGATAAGCCATTACAGAGTGCTTCTCTGAAGGTAGCTCATAAAGCATGATTACATTTTCAAAGAATGATGATGACTCTATAAAGGTTTGACTTGAAAGTTGTGAACAAGTTATGAAAAGACTTGATATGACAGCATATGACAGATGCTCAGAACAAAGTTTATTTGAAGGAAGAGCAAGAAAGAAATGCTGAATCAAAAATCAGAAATGATGTCTGTAGTTCCCTAGCCACCAGTATCTGAATAAATGTTGCAAGAGTTTATGACATGCAGAATGATAGAAAAATGCAGATATGAAAGACAGGGTAACATCAGAAAGACCACACCAGGGAGGATGGCCTAATTGTTAAGGTGTTTGCCTTACAAGCACAAGGTGCAGGGTTTGAGTCTCACAAGGGATAATTGGCTAGGCTTAAAATGGCTCGCAAGGGCACTTAGCTTAGTATGAATCTATGAACCTATGAACCAGATAAAATAAAAGAGTACCTGTGCAGTTTCAGATGTACTATATACGTGTGTGTGTGTGTGTGTGTGTGTGTGTGTGTGTGTGTGTGTATATACATATATACATACTTATCTATATATATATATATATATATATATATATATATATATACACAACAGACTGAGACAATAGTAAAAAAAAAAGCTTTTGAGTATGCTACGTGTTTTACAGAATTAATGTATATGAAGAGATGGCAGCATGTAAGAAATTTTCTACTGATAATTTTTGTTTTAAAGACTCACTTTATGTAATATTTTGAATTAATATTCACATTGCCCAAAAGTTATTGACATGAAAGAGACTTCATCAAATTCTGTCATAATATTACGCATGCTTATATTTCATAGACAAGGGATTCTTGATGTCCTTATTTCAGATAAAGAGTGTCAGCTTGGTAGTCAAAAATTCCACAAGTTTTCAAATGAGTGGAAGTTTAAATACATTGCTACCATCTTCAGTTATCCGACAATGTGATGGACAAAATGGGTTGAGCAATCCAAAGTGTTAAAAATGCTTCCACTTTGAGTGGACAAAGTTCAGCCCACCAAGGGTTGTAATCCCTAAACTGCATTCTCCAAAAAGATGTCTGCACAAATACTTTTTAAACTGTTTTTTTTTCAGGGGAGCAACCCCCACCACCACATCCTCCAAACTCATATATACCAACTCCATGGTCATGCCAACTTGAAGAAGGAGAAATTACCCTCTAAAAGGACATCACTGTCAGCAAAACTCTCCAGCAGTAATTTCCTGTGGAGCAGCTCTGATCCTCAGAAAGTTGAATTTTGGGTAAAGGGTGTCTTACCCTGTGGGTTACCCATTAAAATCGTGATGACAGTGTGCTGCTAGTGAAAGCAAGGCTATTATCTAGATTTAATAATGGGCCCAAACAACTGTTTGTAACCAACTGTACTACTTCCTTTACATCTGATAATGGAATGATGGCTCAAGGCAAAGGTCCAGTGTTATATGTATTGTTTCTACCTAAAACTATATCAAATGCAAAAAAAAAAAAAGTTTGGTTAAGTTAATTAGACTGGACTAAAAGTTGTGATGTGAAAAAACAACATGAATTTTAATTTTCTTATTCCTAGAAAAAATAGCAAGAGGACAAAATGGTATGCCTATACTTCTTAGCTTCCTCTTCCACCAAGTAGCTTTTCACTACAGGATTTTTACATTGTGATTTACTTAACCATATTTTAGTTGATCTGTACAAGCTAGTGATATGGCTTCAAGTATGTTTTTTTTTTCTACTTTTCCCCCACTGCATTGCATTGTGATGCCAAAGATGATATATATAATTTAGTGGGGTGTAAGATGCTTGCCTCTTACCAAATAAATTTTGGGCGCCAAAATTCAGAAAAGTGCAACTTGTTTTGCAACTCAATTGAATTTATGGAAACCATACAAAATTCAGTAGAAAAACGTGTATAGCAGCCAGAAGCTATAATAGTAATAACTCCTGCAACTCCCAGATCTTACACTGTCAAAATCAGAAATGGTCATTTGTTTACAAGAAAGATATCACTGTGAGAGAGGACTGACTGTATTCTAAAAGATAGATAGGTCAAACTCATCACTGTAAGATGTGTCAGATAAATAACATATGCCACTTTTAACAGGTAATAAATATGAATCATCACTTTGACTACTCTGAAAAGAGTGGGGTCCAGATGAAGAGATGATAAAATCAGCAAGCAAGAGAATAGTATTGCTGGAATTGAATTCATCCTCAAGTCTTGGTGAATACCTTTATGAGGTGGACCCTGTTTTTATAAAATACTGATGTAAACATTGTATTTTATATAGCATATATCATGGACAGAAGCAGGCTAAAAGTAAAAAAAAAAAAAAACAGTTGGGTGCACAAGTCCCACGATAAAAGTGCTCAATTTTGGTAGGCACACTGGTGCCAGGACTGGAAAAAATGACAATATAGAATCTTCAAGAAACAGAAACATTCCTACAATGGGGTTAGGCCAGGCTCGGGGAGGATGCCCCACACCCATTGTAGAAGGAAATAGTCCACAAAAACTGACAGGCCAACAAAGAGCCATAAAGATGATAAAGTGGACTATTGAGAATAAGAAAGAAAACATGTATTGTTGCTATTATGCAAAAAGCCCAGAATTTCCAGATAGAAGATATTCAAAGAGATTGAGAGAGAAATTATAGGAAAGAAAAATACTTGCACAAGAAAAACTGTCAAAAGCTTCAAATGCAAATTTGTGTTCATTAATACAACAGATTAATGAAAAACATTATATAGACCAAACAAATTTTGGGACATTAGAAAAAGAAGCAACTGAGAAAGCGCAAAAATATAAACAACAAAACATAGATATTTTTGAACGGTATAAAAAAGAAACATGGACATGAGAAAGAAAGAGAGATTTGATATGGTGTAATATTTGTGCAAAGGAGAAAGCTAAACTAATCGATACCAAAAAAGTAACTCCAAAGATATTTGAAGAGAGATACAGGCAAAGGAACCCAGATGTGGAAAATTTCACAATAGAAAAAATAAGATCACAAAGGGGGAATGCAGAACAGAAGATTAGTAAAGTAGAAGTTGAACAAACAGAAGTTGAAATTAAGGAATACCTGCAAAGTGAAGGATTTAGTGTAGAAAATATAATGCAAGTTATGTCTCACCATGATGGAGCAATGTGTTCCCAAAGTAAGGAAAACAGGAGGAGGGGAGACATCTGAAGAAGAAATATGGACATGGGAAAGAAAATGAGATTTAATATGTGCAATATCTATGCAAAGGAGAAAGCAAAACCAATCAATAGAAAAAATCAGCACCAAAGATATTTGAGGAGAAATACAGGTAAAGGCATCCAGATATGGAACATTTTACAATACAAAAAAATAAGAAAATAAAGGGGGGAGTAGAAAAGAAGGTTAGTAATAAAGAAGTTAAAGAAATAGAAACTGAAGTTAAGGATTACCTGCAAAGTGAAGGATTTGCTACAGAAAATCCAACTCTGGTAATGTCACAGCATGATAGAATATAGAGAGTCCCCAAATTAAGGAAAAACAGGTGGAACAGGAAATATCTGGTCAGTTGCCACATGAGGATACTATGGAGCCTTCAGTAGGAAACTGGTACAAAAGTTCAGTTGGAGTTTCACAACAAGGGAAGGAACAAGAAATGGTGGCAATTCTGATGCAGTCAATGTTGTGAAGTGATAGGCCAGTGAGTTCCCATATGAAACAGCAATGGATGACGCAGGATGTAGCTGAAGAGAATATGTCATGAGAAGATGTTCTGGAACTTTCTGCAGAATGCCCATAGAGAAGGGAAAACAAAGAATGTGCTCTCAGTTTAGAAGAAATTGATCTAGGAGAAGAGTTGCTTGATTTAGTAGAGATGGATAGACATATTAAGGTTAATGAGAAAAATAGATTTTACAGAAAGTCAATAAGACCCAAAATGTTAGAGGCCTGATAAAACAAATTAACACAGTAATCAAAACTAGTAACAGAAATTCATGTGATATAACAGAAGTAAATAAAATATATTACTGTGCAGCTAGATTAATAACAAATAGACTCTTACCCCAACAATACAGGGCAATAAGGGAAAGAAAGGGAAGAACTCAAATGCCATCATGGAAGTATCTAATAGGAAAAACTATAAAGCAATTAAGACAAGAAGTCTCAGTTTTAGAACAGTATAGAAGAGGGAATAGATCGACAAATCTGCTTAGAAAGACATACGTGATAAAAGCAATGTACAATATTAGAACAGACCAGGATCTGTCTTATACTCTTGCAAATAATAAACTAAAGGTATCAGCACAGGCAGAAAAACTTAGAAAATATGCAGATAAATGTAAAGAAAAAGGACAAAATAAACAATTCAGTGATGACCCCCAACATTTTTATAGAGTATTGGGAAACAAAGCAAAAGGAATTGAAATACCACCAAAAATGAAGAAATAGACACATTTTGGGAAAATATCTATTAAGATCCTGTGGAACATGATAAAGATGTTGAATGGATAAAAGAAATAAAAGAAACAGTAAGAAGTTCAAATGTACAGGATATGAAATGGGATGAAGTAATGGCCAGAGAAATTGAAACAAAATTAAGAAAAGCTCCAAACTGGAAGACCCCCAGGCCCAGATGCAGTACCTAACTTGTGGCGAAAAGTATTAATGTCTTTGCATAGAGATTTAGCCCTGATTAAGAACTATTTACATGCATACCCTGAACAGACACTAACCTGGTTAACAACAGGAAAAATGGCTAGTCTAAAAATATAGACCATTATACCATGACCCCCCCAAAACGTGCACGCTGATTGGCCAGCGTGCACATTGTAAATCGAGTTATACTAATGGAAAAAGGTCCGGTCGCCCGGACTTTTTTCCATTAGTATAACTTTACTTTTAAAACACTGTTTCGCTATGTTAAATGGGTGTAACATAGCGAGACAGTTTTAAAATAAGCAACGGACATCTCCGTTGCTTATTTTAAAGCTGTCTCGCCATGTTAAACCCATTTAACATAGCGAACAGTAAAAGCAACGGAGATCTTGCTTTCTCCGTTGCTTTTTCCCAACTCTGATGTACTGCGCAGGCGCGCAGTACATCAGAACTGCCGCGGATGCCAGACATCTGCGGAAGGGCAGTAAACAGGCATTATACTATGCCATTATTTAAGAAAAGTAATAGTTTCTTTTCTTAAATAATGTCATGGTATAATAGCAATAACCCACTTCTGGGTGTGGGTAATGCTGCATTTACCCACGGTTGGCTTTGTTTGGTAGCCCTCGGGACCAAACCACGCCAACCGTGGGTAAATCCAGCATTACCCATACCCAGGCGTGGGTTATTGCTATAATAATTTGCCTTCAGAAGATGTATAAACTACACACTGGAATTTATGCCAACAGAGTTTATAGTCATTTAGAAGAAAACTCAATAATGGCAATAAAACAAAAGGATAACAAAATAAAGTTATATGAAACAAAGGACCATTTGTTGCTTTATAGTTTTCTCCTGTTTGATACTTCCACTCAGAATGGAGAACTGTGAAAAGAGGAAAGTATGGCATGGATAGATTACAAAAAAAACCCATTTAACAGCATCCCACATTCATGGATAAAGGAATGTTTACAGAAATATAAAGTACACCCTACATTGATCAGTTACATTACAATGACCATAAAACAGAGGCAAACCACTTTGTAGCTAAGCCATGGTAAAAGACAAATTATTATCTCAGCGATAAAAATTCAAAGTGGGGATATTCCAGGGTGATTGTTTGTCACCATTGCTCTTTTGTCTTGCCCTTAACCCATTAAGTTGTCTATTTAACAAATTAGGTCACAGTTACCATTTGGCTCAAAGAAAACAACAAAGTATAAAGACTTCTCATCTTCTTTTTGTGGATGATTTAAAACTTTATAGTTCATCAGATGATGACATGAAAGTACAGTTGGAAGTGGTTAAACGTTTCTAGGATGATATAAGAATGACATTTTTCATGGTAACTCTGCAACAGTACCATTTGAAGTAGGAAAGCTGCAGAACAAAGAAAATATCAGTCTGGTATAGGAATGTGATATAAAGGAACTTGAGCAGGAGAGGGTGTATAAATATTCGGGAAATGATGAATATTCAGCAATAAAACATGAACAAATGCAAATAAAACTCAGTAAGGAATATTTTACAAGACAAAAATTAATACTGAAAACAGTCCTGACATCTAAGAACAAAGTCCAAGCTATAAACCAATTTGTTCTTACTGTTCTAACTTACAGTTTTGGGGTGACTGACTAGCCCCAAAAGGTATTAGATCAGTTGGACAGGAAAATAAGAAAAATGTTTCAGTCTTATAAAATGACATTAAAATGATATATAAAAATCATTGAATACCACGATTATATATTCCTCGTTCTGAAGAAGATGTGGGCCTCCTTGAAACTGATTACATACAGAAAGTCTGCAGTCATAGGACTGCATATGTATCTGCTGACCTCATCAGATCCAAGCATAACAAAAGTTTTGAAAGATAAAGAAAACAAGTCAAAGATGACTTCCTTGCTTAGTTTAGCAGAAGCATATAAGTGTTAAGCAAGAATGGAAACCAGAGCAGAAGTAGACAAAAAACAGGCTGCAAATGAATGTTCCAAAAAACAAATGAAAGAATTTAAGGAGCAGGATCCAATGAGAAGACAAGAAATGCGGAACAGGCATAAGTATAATTGCAAGTATAGAAAACTCCTAGCACAACCATTAGGATCCGATGCAGGAATGGTTAAAAAGAAGTTATGTTCTTACCATAATGTTCCATGTGGAGTGTTCATCTCGCCTTTGTTCTTACACACGGGTTCGGAGCCGATCCTCGGCTCCGAGTCGGCCGCATAGCAAAGCTCTGCATCTTAGAGAAGCTCGAGACCAGGCTATATCCCACAATCCTCCCTGCCATTACTCAGATCTAGTTTGCAAGCAAACCAGACCAACAATAACCCTGAGGTGCTAAGGCTACATACCGCCACAAAAATTCAGAGACACTATCTCACTGATAAATTAACTAAAGGGTAACGAATATATACCCCATGAGGTAAGAGGCAATATACCTGGAAAAGGTAAAGACATGTGGACCAGACTCTAGTCCTACTCGTTCTTCCAAACACGTGAGGAAGGGAAGGGGGGGGATGTAAGAACAAAGGCGAGATGAACACCCCACATGGAACGTTATGGTAAGAACATAACTTCTTTATGTGAGAGTGTTCAATCTCGCCGTTTGTTCTTACACACGGGTAGCGTCCCTAGCTCCGTCACCCTGAGTGACTCATGGAAGAACGTTCCTGAGCACAGTGGAACCAAAAGATGTCCTGTCTTTGGAGGCTTTGTCAACTCTATAATGAGTGATGAAAGTATGTGGTTTAGACCACGTGGCTACTGCACAAATCATGTCCAAAGGCAGGCGAGCTGCATGAGCCAAGGAAGTGGAAAAGGATCTAGTAGAATGGCCCTTAGGTTTGGTGGGCAAGGCCTGATTCGACTTAGAATACACAAAAGCTATACAATCAGTAAGCCATTTAGAAAGCGTACGGTTTGTAACTGCCATGCCCTTTTTATTGTCTGCAAATGCAACAAAAAGTTGGTCTGTTTTTCTGTAATCCTTAGTCCTGTCCAAATAAAATCTTAGCTGTCTGTGGACATCTAACTTGTGCAGCATATATTCCAACTTGCTGGTATGGTTTTTGAAGAAAGTAGGGAGTTCAATGGACTGATTAATATTTATGACAGAACATACCTTAGGAAGGAAAGACAGGTTTGTTAGTAAGGAAACTCTATCTGGGTGGAAAATCGAAAGCCACACACACTCTGGCTAGGCTTATAAATGCCCTAGGGCAGATAGCCTAGTATGAACCTATGAACCTATATTCTCATCCTAAGGGGTGGTGAAAGCCACACACACTCTGGCTAGGCTTATAAATGCCCTAGGGCAGATAGCCTAGTATGAACCTATATTCTCATCCTAAGGGGTGGTGAAAGCCACACACACTCTGGCTAGGCTTATAAATGCCCTAGGGCAGATAGCCTAGTATGAACCTATGAACCTAATTAAGTAAGGTGGTTTAACTGATAGTGCTTGCAGCTCTGACACTCTCCGAGCTGAAGTAACCGCTACAAGAAAAAGAGTCTTCCATGACAAAAACTTCAGGAGGCAAGAAGAGGCTGGTTCGAAGGGTGGCAACATTAGTTGCGACAATAACAAATTTAAATTCCATGGGAATAAAGGGTCTCTGACGGGCGGTCGAAGATGGAAGGAACCTTTCAAAAAAGCCTTACAAAGCCTGTGGGACATAATAGAAGAACCGTCCTCACCAACATGGAAATTGGATATGGCCGCCAACTGTACTCTTAGTGTGGAAGTAGAGGCTCCTTCGTGGAAAAAGATGGATAGAAATTCTAGAACTTTATGTAAAGGAGCAACCAGGGGGTCCAAGTGTTGGCTAGATGCCCAGTACACAAAGCGTTTCCATTTACTCTTGTAGAGTTTTGTAGTGGAAGCCTTATGAGAGGCAACCAAAATGCGTTGAACTGCAGGAGAAAGTATATCAGACCTGGCTAGGCGGGGAAGTGGAGCAGCCAAGCTGCTAGTTTGAGGGATAGAAGAGACGGGTGAGGAACTCCCGACGAATGTGTCAGTAGATCTGGTACTGGGTCCAGGATCCACGGTTTCTCTGTTTGATGGGCTCGAAGAAAGGGGAACCATATCTGTCGAGGCCAGAATGGGGCTATGAGTATAATTGTCCTTTCCAGGTTCATGGCTTTCTGAAGAAATTTGGGAATCAAGGGGGTAGGTGGAAATGCATATAGGAGACCCGGGAGCCAATCGTGTATCAGTGCGTCCCTGGGGACATCCCCTGGAGGGGGTAGAAGGGCAAAATAGCTTCTGCATTTGGTATTCATTGGGGAGGCGAATAGATCGCAGCAAGGCTGGCCCCATTTGCGGAAAATTCTTTCCGCCACCTGTAGTTTGAGGGACCACTGGTGAGGTAACAGGATGGCTCTGCTCAACCTGTCCGCAATGACGTTGGATGACCCCAGGATGTGCGTTGCTATCAGAAAGCGACCCGTGGACTCTGCCCATTGCCAAATTCTCATGGCATCTCTGCATAATGGGTAAGATCTGGTTCCCCCTTGTTTGTTTATGTACCAGACTACAGACATGTTGTCTGTCTGAACTGCTACTGTTCCTAGAGGTAGGAGGGTTTGAAAGTGTTGCAACGCCAAGAACACCGCCCTCATTTCCAGAACATTTATGTGCAGGTTGTACTCCATGTTGGACCATTCCCCTTGGACTGTTCTTCCCTGAAAAAGTCCCCCCCACCCTATCAGAGAAGCATCCGTGGTTATCGTGGCCGTCGGATTCGGTAGAACAAATGGACGACCCATAGTGAGATCCTGACTGAACACCCACCATGAGAGGTCTCACTTGCAAGAATCTGTTATCAGAATCTCGTGCGTTAGGGGTAACTGCTGGAATGACCACTGCGTGAACAGCAGCCATTGGAGGAGCCTCATGTGCAATCTCCCCATAGGAACTGCAATCAGGGACGCTGCCATTAGTCCCAAAACCTTCATAACCAATTTGGCCGGGGCTTTCCTGCATTGCAGTAGAAGAAGAACCTGTTCCTTAAGGGATGAAGCCCTTACTTGAGGGAGCTTTACCAGTGTTAAGTGCATATCTAGGTCTGCTCCGATGAGTGAAATATGCTGTGAGGGCAGTAAGGCAGATTTTTCAAAGTTTATGGAAATCCCTAGGTGGGAACAAAGGTTGACTGTATAGTCTCTAGCTTGTATGAGGCAATGCTCGGTGGTGGCGGTGAGGAGCCAGTCGTCCAGATAGGGAAACACCCGGAATCCTAGACATCTCAAGTGAGACGCTACCACTGCCATGCATTTGATGAATACCCTGGGGGCTGAGGTGAGCCCAAAGGGCAAGGCTCGAAATTGAAAATGACTGGCTCCCAGCTGGAACACTTTTACTGTAAAAAAGAGAAAATTTAAACACTAGCTATAATTAGAGGAAAAAAAATATATATATATATAGCTATAGGTTATAGAAAGGTAGGCCCCAAAGGGAAACCTATAAAAGAACTAACTACACTACACACACACACACTATAGTAAAGTCAGAAACTAAATTCTCAATAACTATAAGAACTATAAGAACTTTTAAACAAAACAATAACTATCTTATCTGTCAATAACAAGTTTTCTCTGGTCCGAGCTCTCTTATCGATGTGACCCGTTGCAGCGGCAAACTAGATCTGAGTAATGGCAGGGAGGATTGTGGGATATAGCCTGGTCTCGAGCTTCTCTAAGATGCAGAGCTTTGCTATGCGGCCGACTCGGAGCCGAGGATCGGCTCCGAACCCGTGTGTAAGAACAAACGGCGAGATTGAACACTCTCACATGGAGAGGTTAATTTTAACCAAAAGATGAAAGGTTAACATTAGTGGTCCAGGACAGTGGGCTACATACATATTGGCTGACAAAGTCCATTGAGCACTTTAGAGAAACAGACAAATGCAGGTTCTGTAAAACCGAATAGGAAACAGTCGCACATCTTATTGCTGGGTGTGATATACTGATGGAGGAGGGTCTGTATACTGAAAGGCATAATAATGTGGCAAGACTGTTGCACTGGGGATTGTGCAAACATTGCAATACTGAAGTAGATGTGATGCATTGGAAACATGAGCCACAAAGCATTATAGACAATGATGAAGTTTATATCACATGGGATCACACGTTACCAACAGTTCAAAAAATAGATGCAAGAAAACCACGTATAGTGGTCCATGAAAAGAAGACAAAAATAGCATTGGTCATTGAAATTGCTATAACCAATGATTATAGTATCTTACATACAAGCAGACAGAAAGTCATAAAATACCAGGCAGAAACAAGGGCAATGTGGAAGAAGAAGAATAGCCAGACATTTCCAATAGTAGTAGGAGCAATAGGTCTTATAAAATAGAATTTACAGTCCTATTTAGATATGCTACTGAAACATGTAACTCTGTATGAATTGCAGAAGGAATCAGTTCTGGGCAAGTTACAGGTGCTATGAAGAGCACTTTTGACTAACATCAAAGATTGAAACAATACTAATTTCACAAACTTTAATCATACCTTGATGAAGGAATGGGGGTTCATTCCCATCAAAGTATTAAACCAAGGGATACAGAAATATTTCTAGATAGCTTAATAATACAGAGTAACAGTGACTTACTTGCTAAGGTGACTCACCAGATATGACCACACACATTACAACAGAAATTAGGTGAAAAACATATGGAAGAGCTTTCAAGATGCCAAGACAAATACATATTTTGAAACATACTTTGACTTTCCAAATGATAGTAAGGACTGATTACTACAGCTTCTATTAGATTAGAATAATGTTGTTTGTTGATATGTGGGACTTACTTGTATTTTAATTTGTATAAGTTTATTGTAAAAAAAATCTTATTAAAAGAACAGGATGTAATATATAAATGCAATGAGTTCCTCTTTAAGATATCAATAAGGCCAGGGCATGTTCTATGTCATGTGGCTCCTTCAATGCCATGGCAGTAAATGAACAAGATGAATGCATATGCTTCTCCAACTGAATTTATTAAAATATCTGCTATAGCCTAGTGGTGGTAAACAATGAACTCACAAGTTAATTATAATAAATGTGGGAAAGACATCACATCTCCAACCCCATATTAGTGCCTGTATTGTCATGGGGCCAGTGCTCCACTGCAGCTTAGACAGATTCCTTACTGCATACTTCTGAAAGGATTATATGTGTTCTGCTTGAGCTTTTCACATAAGGGGACTGTGTGAGTGTGTGTGTGTGTGTGTGTGTGTGTGTGTGTGTGTGTGTGTGTGTGTGTGTGTGTGTGTGTGTGTGTGTGTGTGTGTATGCTGCTTATGAACACCTGCTTGACAACTTACCTTCTGACTAATTCCAGCCCCGCTCACCTGCATTAAGGCTTCTTCCTCGGTTGCATCATGCATACTTTCTCAATTCCAGTTGGCTCTTCTCCCTCTGTACATAAAAAGAAGATACATTATAAAGAGCTGCTGTCACTACCTCTGGTTCAGACAGTGCTTCAGCCACTGGTGAATGAACTTGTAGTGGCCAATCATTTTTCCTCGAACCATTTGCCTACTTCTCCAGGTTCTTCTGGTATAGTCTTTCAGCCACCATGGACCAGAGATCACATCTTCTTCAGCTTTTCCAGTGTCTGATTTGGGCATGGGAGAGCCAACTTCTTTGGGTCTTGGAGACACTCCATGACATGCTTCTTGGGGTAACTGGAGAAAGAGACCTCTTGTCAAGGCTGAAGCCTCATCTTCTTGTTGGTCTTCATCTAGTGTGCTATCTGTAAAGAAAAAACAAAAAGTTAAACATTGTTCATCTGAAGACATTGTGTCTTTTAGAAAAGTTGATTTCTTTAGCTTTTCCAGGCAATTGTTACAAGCTATACATTCGCGTACTCAGAAATCCTTATCTGAGGGCAATGTCAGCAAAAAGTACAGTTTTGTACCTACCATAAATGTAGATGTTCGAAGATCCACATTGCTGCAGTCCTAACACCTGGGGTAGTCCGCTGTCCCTCGGTCGGCCCGAATATCAGAGTATAAGGCTGACGTCGGTCAAGGCGCATTTGACTGACATCAGAACGTCAGGGTACAAATGCGCATGACCGACGTCATATCCTCAGTCTTTTCTTGCCCCAGATGTCAGAAGACCCTAAAAAGAAAGGTCAAACCCCATAGACAACAGCTAAACAACCAACCAGCCTAACACCAAAAACATATACAATATATACAATATATACAATATACACAATATACCTCAGATGGTTAACCCAACCCACACAACCACCTCAAACTACAGAGGGGAAGGAGGGAGGGTAAATTGGACTGCAGCAATGTGGATCTTCGAACATCTACATTTATGGTAGGTACAAAACTGTACTATGTTCTTCATCTCACATTGCTGCAGTCCTAACACTTGGGTAGAATCCCAAAGCAGAGGTAAGGGAGGATGGCTAAACTATAATGAAGCAGGAGCTGCCAAAATGCCCTGCAACACAGCAGTGGCAAAACCAGCCCTAGATTTAGAGTATAATGGAAGGTGGTAATGTCTAGAGAAGGTATGCACTGAACTCCAAGTGGCTGCCTCCAAAATATCCTTAGTTGCCACCCCCCTCAAAAGCTGTTGAAGTGGCAGTAGCCCTAGTGGAATGAGGCCTAATCCCAGCTGGAATCTCTTTGCCATGATGGGAATAACAGAAAGCAATGCAAAATCCAATCCACTTAGAAATAGTTTGTTTTGACACGGCTTGCCCAGAGAGCACAAAGCAAAAGAAACTAATAACTGCTGAGATTGTCTGAACCCTTTAGTTCTGTCCAAATAATATCGCAACTGCCTGTGTACATCTAAAGTGTGCAAAATCTTTTCCCCTTTATTTTGGGGATTTGCATAAAAGTAGGCAAATGAATAGTCTGGTTTAAAGCCACACTAGAAACCACTTTAGGCATAAAGGAAGGATTAGTACGTAAAGATACCCTATCCTTATGGAAAATTAAGAAAGGCTCAACTTCCATAAGGGCCTGCAATTCAGAAACCCTTCTTGCAGAGGTAATGGCCAACAAAAAAGCAGTCTTCCATGACAAATATTTCAACTCAGCAGTAGCTGCAGGCTCAAAAGGTTGTAGAGTGAGTTTCTCCAACACAAAATTGAGATCCCAAGCAGGAGTAGGAGCCCTTCGTGGGGGTCTTATATTCTTTGCCCCTCTAAGAAATTGCTTGAACAAAGGATGAGAAAACAATGGTGGGTCACAGTCGTAATGAGCTGAAATTGCTGCAGCATGAATCTTAATAGAAGAGAAAGACAAACCTTTGTCTAATAACTCAGTAAGATATTGAAGAGCCACACTTAAATTAGGCTCAGTAACATCCAAATCCTTAGCTGCACTCCAAAACAAGAATCTCTTCCATTTATCTGCATACACTTTCCTTGTACTAGGCCTTCTAGCTTCCAAAATCACATTCAAAACTTGTTGTGGAAGTTGAGACCCTCTATGGTTCAAGACAGAATATGCCAGGCTGTTAGGTGAAGAGAGCGAAGTTTGACATTGAGCAAATGACTGTCCTCCTGGGACAACAGATGTGGAATCAAAGGCAAAGGCCATGGAGGCTTCCGTACCAGACTTCTCAGTAATGGGTACCAGTGCTGTCGAGGCCAATCTGGAGCTATCAAAATCATCCTTGGCTTGTCCTGTCTGACCTTCAGAAGTACCTTTGGGAGGAGAGGCAGAGGTGGAAAGGCATACACATGAAGATTTTTCCAACTGAAAGAAAGAGCATCCACTTTCCAAGCTGTGGGATGAAACCTCTTTGTGCAAAACCTTGGCAGCTGATGGTTTAGTGGAGAAGCGAACAGATCTATGTCTGGAGTTCCCCAGGACACTGTCAATGTCTGAAATACATGAAGATCCAGTTTCCACTCGTGGGGATCCATGATTTGTCTGCTTAACATATCTGCTAAGGAGTTCTGTGCTCCTGGCAGAAACCTTGCCTGAAGACTTAGTTGTAAACTGAGAGCAGTCTCCCACAGAATCATTGCTTGCCTGCATAGAGGATAAGAATGTGTTTCCCCTTGCTTGTTGATGTACCACATGACAGTTGTGTTGTCTGTTAGAATCAACACCTGCCCTGGAAGAAGTAAATCCTTGAAAGCTATTAATGCAAACTGGACTG
Organism: Protopterus annectens; assembly: GCF_019279795.1. Classification (NCBI taxonomy): domain Eukaryota; kingdom Metazoa; phylum Chordata; order Ceratodontiformes; family Protopteridae; genus Protopterus; species Protopterus annectens. Next base: position 450,552,184 of record NC_056735.1, read on the forward strand.
CTAACATCTCCTTCAAGTTGATATGTAGATGCTGTAGTCTGACAGGCCACTTGTCTTGTATCCACTTTCCGTTTAGATGAGCTCCCCAAGCTTTGTCCGAGGCATCTGTCGTTAAAATTTGACTCGCCTCTGGCCGGGTCACAGAGAGTCCCTTGTTTAGGTGACATTCCTGAGCCCACCACAAAAATTCCTTTTGAATGCAAGGTATTATTGGAATGACAGTGTCCAGATCCTGGCAGTGCTGTGTCCATACATTTTTGAGATACCATTGTAACTTCCTCATATGCAGTTTGGCATTGGGAAGCACCAGAATACAAGATGCCATGAACCCTAAGGCTTGAAGGACTGTCCTTGCAGTCAGCCCGGACTGAAGAGATAGATGATGGAAGTAAAGTGAAAGATTCGTTTGTTTGTCCGGGGTTAGAAAGGCCATCTGGGATGCTGTATTCAGTCTCACACCCAGAAAGCACATGTCTTGAGAGGGTACTAGACTGGACTTTATTTCGTTCACAGAATACCCCAGGCATCTTAGCACTGCTATCACATATTCCAAATGACGAAGAAGCTCGTCCCTTTCTTGAGCCAGAATCAGGCAATCGTCCAAATAAGGATAGATTTGTATCCCTTTCAGCCTGAAGAAAGCTATCACTGGAGCCAGAACTTTCGTAAATACTCTGGGCGCAGTAGATAAGCCAAAGGGCAATGCAGAGAACTGATAGTGAGAAGTCCCAGTCCGAAAACGCAGATACTTCCTGCAACTTAGCCTGATAGGAACATGAAGGTAAGCCTCCTTGAGATCCAAAGTTACCATCCAGTGATCCTTGCCCAGCAGAGGTAAAAGCTGCTGTAACGTCAACATTTTGAACTTGGGAATGTCCAGATAAGTGTTGAGGATAGATAAATCCAAAATTGGTCTCCACGTGTTCCCCTTTTTTGGTACAAGGAACAGGCGAGAATAAAATCCTAGGCCCTTTTCTGACATAGGAACCGGCTGTATGGCCCCTATTTGAAGTAACTGAGAAATTTGCTTGTGAGCCTCTATTCTTTGTTGAGGAGGAATGTCTGGCATGCCTTTGAAAGGAGGCAAGGTATGGAAATAAAACCTGTAACCGTGATGTATGATATCCAATACCCATCTGTCTTGGGTAATCAAACTCCAATTTTCTTTGAAAAGTGCCAACCTTCCTCCCAAAGGTGCTGCCAGGCGAGAAGGTTCTGGCAGCTGAAAAGGTAGGTCATTGGGTTTGTTTACGAAAGGACTGACCCCTGCCCTCACCTGAAGACTGTGCAGGAGAACTCCCTGTTCTAGGTCTGAAAGAGCCCTGACCTCTGCCCCTGCCACGTCTAGACCTACCCCTAAACTGGGAATCATAAGAAGGATACGTCCACCCCTTAGTAGGCCAATTTCTACTAAACTTTGGAGGCTGGACCTGCAAAAAATCTTTAACAGTCTGCATAGACTTAGCCTTGTCTTCCATTTTCTTTAAAACTGCCTCAACAGGGGAACCAAACAAAACATCAGATTGCAAAGGAGCATCCAAAATCCTAGTTTTAACATGGTCAGATAAATTTTGATCCCGGAGCCAGGCATGCCTGCGAAGAACTGACCCAGTGGCAGCCACCCTAGACGAGGCCTGTACAGCATCAAAACCACATTGCAAAGAGTGCTTACCCACCTGTTCAGAAACATGCACTAAATCTTGTAACTCTTTACAATCAATACCTTCCGCCAGAGCATCTACCTTAGATTTCAACTGTGAAAGGAGATAATTTTGATATTTCAACATGTGAAACTGGCAATTCAAAGCTCTCATGGCTAGAGTGGAAGAAGTATAAACTTTCTTACCCCATCTATCCAAGGCCCTGGCCTCTTTATCTGCAGGAACCGGATTCTTAACAACCGAAGCCTTAACACCCTTAGGCCCCTGGCTAACAGTTTCTGGGTCTGCCCTAGGACTCTTAAAAAGATACTTATGAGCTTCAGGCACCCTGTAATATCTATCAGGTTTAACAGGAGCAGGAGGCAAAGAATCAGGATTTAGAGAAGCCTCTGCAAACACATCTTCCACCACATTCAGTACAGGAGGTATAGCCAAAGGCCTATGCTGGGGTAAAAACAAAAATTCCCTAAGCCTTTTCCTGGAATCAGAGAAGTCCTGACCTTCCCATTTAAAATGCTCTCTCATGGAGTGAAGGGTCTCTGAAAAAGAAAAATCCTCAGGAGGAGAAGCAGAAGGAGTAGAATCATCCACATCAGAATCAGAATAATGAGCATACTCCTGCAAGTCTTCAGCCGAAGACTCAGACACATCCGAAACCTGCTCCCAATCCCCCAACACTGGTTCAATCCTAGGCCTCTTATCAGGAGGGGGCATGGAGCCCCTAATTAAAGTAATTAAATCTTCTGCCATTTTAAGCATGTGCTTCTTGGGCACAGCACCTGAAGAACTAGGAGTGACACCCACAGAAGCTAAACCAGACCTGCCTCTAGGAGAAGCCTTGGAAGCAGAAAGAGAGGGCCTAGACCCCTTAGGAAGGGAGGGGAGTACAGTTATCTGAGAAGCCCCTACAGCCTGACATGCCTCCTGGGAGACCACATCCTGTAAAATCAAAGGTTCTCCCTGGGACTCCAGAGAGGCCTCCGTCGGAACCACCGGTTCCACTGACGCCTCTAAAGAACCGGCGTCCGGTTCGGACGACTCCTCTAACCTAGGTTTAACTGCCTTGTCCTTGCGCTTCTTTGAGGAAGCCGGCGTCGGAGCATCCGACGGCATTTTGTAATTGCACCGCTTCCCAAAGACCAACCTGGCACAATCCAACCTCCGCTTAATAGTGCATTTATTAAACCTAGCACAAAAGCGGCACCCAACAACGTCGTGCTCAGGCCCCAAACAAGGTATACACAAGTTATGGTAATCCCTATGCGGTATCTGTTTCCCACAAGAAATACAGTTATTCACTTTTTCTGACATCCGGTAAACCACTGAGGCAAGAAAAAACCAAAATATTCCCCAATGGGGTACTTAACCAACTCTGACTTTGGTCTGAAACTCCGAATTCGAAAAAATTCAGAACGCCGAACGGCACTTGCAACACTGCTTCTGCATCGGACCATGCGGCAAAAAAGACTGAGGATATGACGTCGGTCATGCGCATTTGTACCCTGACGTTCTGATGTCAGTCAAATGCGCCTTGACCGACGTCAGCCTTATACTCTGATATTCGGGCCGACCGAGGGACAGCGGACTACCCCAGGTGTTAGGACTGCAGCAATGTGAGATGAAGAACATCATTCTTGAAGAAAGTCTTTTGGAGGATTCTGACATAGACAAGGACAGGACTTCTCTGCAGGCTCACTAGTCTAAAACTCTGATTCTGAGGAAACCTTACCCTCACCACCCCCTTTGAAGGAATTTTCTTTTTCTCAAACTGTTTCCAGGGTGAATGAGGTATTACTGTGGGAAAAAGTAGATGTTCCGCCGAAACTGAAGAGATCATCATCATCTTCATTATCAACTGCCTTTTTTTCCATTTTCCTCATGGGGTTGGGGGTGACATGTCAAATGTTGCTGTCTCTCTCAATTCAATGCCACTCTCCTACCTTCTTCAATGGTCATGCCTGACTATCCCAGGTCTTCTCTCACACAATCCATCCACTTGTTTGCTGGACACCTTAATTTCCTCTTGCCTTCTTCCTGTCTGTTCCAAGTATTCTTCACCAAATTGTCTTCCGCTTTTCTGCACATATGCCCAGATCAACATAATCTGTATTCTTTGACCTTCTCTGCAACTGGAGCTACTTTGGCTTCTGCTCTGATGCCCTCATTTCTTAGTCTGTCCCAGAGTGTGCATCCTACCACCCATCTCAGGCACTTCATCACCGCCATTTCTGGCTGCCTCAACTGCTCTGCCTTTGCTGCCCAGTTTCTGTAAAATACAGTAATACTGGTCACACCAGTGTTTTGTACACCTTACTTTTCAGCTTCTTTGGCATTCTTCTTTCATTCACTCTCCCTAACACTCTATACCATTTGGCTGCAGACTCTTTGTTTCTAGCTTTACCCTCCATATTCAGATTTACCTTCTCCTCAACTACTCCTCCCAGATACCTGAAGCTGTTAACCTGTTCCATTAGTTTCCCTTTTATTGCAATTCTCAACTTGTTCTGATTTCCTCCTTTTGCTGCTAGTACAATTGTCTTATCTGTACTCATTTTCACCCCATAAGCCTTCAGTGATGCCTTTCATCCATCTGTCCTTTGCTGAATTTCTAGTTCAAAGTCTGCCTGGAATATCCATTTGCATACAGGAACTTTATTGAACTTTATTGATCTGTCTCCTCTGACTTGTTTGCTGATGTAGTCCATCACCAGTATGAACAGCAGTGGCTCAGAGCTGAATCCTGATTCACACTCACTCCTACTGGGAACCCATCTGTGAGATCAAACATTATTCGTACTTCAGTCATTGGATCATTGTCCATAGCTTACAGTAATTCTACTTATCAATGTTCCTGGGACTTCAAACTCCTGACAGACCTCCCAATCAGCTTTTGTGGGACCTTGTTATATGTTTTCTCCAAGTCTAGGAACACCCAGTTGGACTCTTTCTTCATCTCTAGCTTCTTCTCAACTGTATGTCTCAAAGCAAATATTAGGTTGGTTGTGCAGCATCCTGATTTGAATCCAAACTGCTCATCTCCCATCTTACTTTCTACTACTCTGCATATTCATTTATCAGTCACCATCTCCAGAACTTTCATGTCATGTGACAGGGGTTTGTTACCTCTGTATACCCACAGTTGTAGATGTCCGCTCTGTTCTTGTATGCTCTCACTAGCATTTGTATTCTCCAGTTATCTGGGATACACCTTCTCTCCATACTGCTATGAGTACCCTCAGGAGCCATTTCTGTCCTTTCTCACCAAGCATCTTGATTATAACTCCTGTGACCTTATCTGAGCTTGCTGTCTTCCTTGATTTTATTTTCCTTAGAGTTGTTCTTACTTCTAGCGTGGACATCTCCTCTTCTTTCATTGTAGATTGTGTCTATGGCAATGCAGTTTCTGAGGGCTTTCCTTCATTCAGAAGCTCCTGGAAGTATTCCTTCCATCTACCATTGATGTCCTGTGGACTAATGAGCATATTTTTGTTAGCATCCCTTATGAAAGGTGTGTGCCTATCTTCTTTATCTTTCTGCCTTTGCCTTACTTCCTGATAGAGTTTTTTTGTGCTATCTATGAAGTCATTTTCCAGAAGCTGGTAGAGTGCCTCTGATGCCTTGTTCTTTGCCATTGCAACTCCTCACTTAGCCTCATTTTTAGCCAACCAGTAATCCTTGTTAGCCTGGTCTGTATTTTCTATCTCCCACTTTTTCCTGCACCCCTTCTTTCTTTTAATGGCTTCCTGGACTTCTGCATTACACTACCAACTTTCCTTATGTACCTTATTTACATACCTGTCTCTGCTGCATATCTGTTCTATAGCCATCACACATGCTGTTTTGAGGTGTTATTCTTCTTCTTCAGCTCCACCTATTTTGTCTTCTTCCTCAAGTAATTCCTTTCACTCTTGTGCTTTCTTTGACCACTGATTACAGCTGATTGCAGAAACCAGTGGTTTATGCTGTGGGCCAACTGTTTCACTAAGAACAACTTTACAATCACTAATGCTAACCCAGTGCCCTTTCCCTACTAGGAGGAAGTCCACCTGAGTTGCATGCTGGACTTTCTTGTATGTGATCTTGTGACTGTCTCTCTTGCTCAGCCATGTGTTTTCCATCATCAAGCCATTTGTCAGACAGAAGTCTAAAACTGCCAGTTCTTCTTTATTCCTGTTGCTCCACCCATGTGGACAATGGCAGTTCTCGTATCTTCATCTGTCTGTCCCAATATGTGCATTCAGGCCACCTGTTATCAACACCAGTTCATGCTGTTCTGCTTTTACATCATTTCACACACACATCCCTCCCATTTTGCCAGCTTTGGAGGATGTATTTGATGCTGCCTGTGATAACCCCAATTCTCAGCCTTCACTCCCCAAAAAGGCAGACAGACTCTATAAAGTACCTCAAATTAACAAATTGTTTCTCACCTTAGATCTGACCCATCTGCAATCTTCATCTCTTCACCATCTGGATTTAGACTGTTAACCAGTACCAAGGAAGGCAAGGTATTGGATAGATTTTGTATGAGAATTTTATCTTCCTCCACTTTTGCTTACAGAATTCTTAACTAACAAGCTTATATGTGGAAATGTATTTATCTGCCTGTCTATTTTTTGTGCAGATAGTTTGAGGAAATACTCTGCCTCACTTCCTTCAGAAGATGGCTCCTTTCTGAATTATATGGTTTCTAGTTTCAAGTGTCTTTCTCAGATGTCTAAACATACTTTGAATAGTGTTTATGATTGTGTAGATACTGTGCCTGCTCTCACTACTGTTTTGAGGAGATATGCCTGAATATGTCACCAAAAGTTTGCTGATGAAGTAAAATCTGAAATTTTGAATTCGGCTTTAAATAAGGAGGTTTTGTTTTCCCTTCTGCTACTTGGATCCTCAAACAATTTGATGAAAAAGGGAAGTTAATTCAGGTAGTCTCTAAAATTTTTTCAATCCCCCACTCCTTTCAAATCTCCTAAATCCCCAAATCTTTTTCCCCTTTTCAAAACAAAATAAACAATCAATTTCATCTCAGGGCAAACAGGGAGCAAAAAAGAGATGGCAGGAGGGGAACAACCAAAAACAAGGAGCCTTCCCATAAAGGAACAATCTATTATTTCTAAATGACTATGCAGATTCCCTACCCTCTTGCTCTTATCTGTCAAAATCTGTCCCAGAAACCAGTACCTTACTTTCCCATTTGTCAAAAGATTGCTTCAGACTCTTGGATGCTAAAAGAGTAGACACTGTCTACAAAAAAACTGCTTTCAGGGGAATTCTTCGTCACCCTCTTATCCAAACATTTTTTCCATGGGTCCTTCAACACTTATTCACCTTAGGAGTCATAGACCCAGTGCGTGTATAGCAAAGAAACAAACGTTTCTATTCCAGAATGTTTCTGGCTCCAAAGAAAAAGTTTTCATAGAAACCGGTTATAGATCTTTTCTTTCTCAGTCTATATGTGAAAATACCAAATTAATTTCAAAAGTTCAGCAGGCAGTCTCTGTTATCTCTCATTCCTCCTTTGAGTATTATGGTAACCTTGGGACTAAAGGATGCTAATCAACACATTCCCATAGCCAAAGACATCAGGAAATATCTCAGATTCTCTGTATCAGGGTCACATTGCCAGTTCTTTGCATTACCATTTGGATTATCTACAGCTGCAAGGGTGTTTACGAAGTGCCTCGTTCCAGTGATAGCTCATTGCAGACTGCAAGGCATTCACATTTTTCCTTATTTGGACACCTTATTTATCTTTGCAGAGACTTTTCCCAAATATCAAAAGTCCTTAATATGGAATTCAGCTCCTCACCAATCTAGGTTTCCATATAAAGGTACAAAAATCCTCCTTGATTCCATCACACAGGATTATGTTTTTAGGCTGCCTTCTAGACACCACTCAGCAAAAGGCTTTTCTTACACAGTAGAATGTTGATTTTTTTATCTAGAAACTTTCCTGAACTCCCATGATTAAACTAAAACTTCTCCAAGAGGATATCTCTGGATTCTTAGGTTCATGGCTTCTATGATTCTGAAGATTGCTCTTGACATATTACACATGAGAATAATTCAATGGTTTGTAAAAAAACACATGGACTCAACATCTTCATTTTCTGCAATTTTGTATTCCATTTTTGGACTTTGTCAAAAAGGAACTGTACTGGAAGGGTAACAGATGTCTATAAATCTAGGTCTCCCATTTTCTCCTCAGATCCCAAGTCAATCTATGACTACAAACACATCAGACACTGCATGGGGAGCAGTTTCTAATGGGGAAAAAGTTCAAGCCTTCTGAAATTGCTCTGACACACTAAAGTATATAACTGTTAAAGACATGGTTGTGATCAATGGCTTAAAATTATCTTCAGTCATCCATGGTTCCCAGGATCTCTTCAGGTAATTACAGATAGCATCACCATTATGTTGTACACAAACAAGTGGAGGTAACAGTTCATACCCTCTGCATAGGCTGGCTGTGATGGCTTAGGGGGCAGCTTTTCTGAACTCATTAGCCTTCCAAGCATTGTACTTAACATCAGAGCAAAATATAGTGGCACACAAGTTGAGCAGGACCAGGACAGACTTTTAAGAATGGAAATTGAATGAGGGGCCTTTCAGGAACTGATTCAGTTATGGAGAATACCACAAGTAGATCTGTTTGCCTCCTTTCAAAGCAGACAATGGAGCAAATTCTGCTCCATGGCTCCTTGCAAGCAAGCCTAGAAAACAGATGCATTTCATTCCCTTGGTTGGGAAGGTTCCTTTATGCATTTCCACCCCTTCTACTGATATCCACTGTGACTCAGAAGATTCAGAACAGAAGGACTTTCCAAAACTCATTGTGGTGACTTCCTTTTGGCCCAGGCAACATTGGTTTTCCCTTCTTATGGAACTGACCAAGGGCTATCATTACAAGCTTCCTCAGACAGTGGACTTACTCACACAAGATAAGGGAAGTATGATACAACCCAGTCTCAAAAACATCAACTAACTGCCTGAATGAGTCAGAGCTGTTTCTTTTTAGATATGGCTGTACCGCAGGTATTAAAAGAAGCAAGAAAATCTGCTACTAGGAAATCTTATATTGACAAGTTTCAAAGATTTGTTAGTTGGTGCCTAGCCAATAACCAGGGCACCGCTGGGGATTATTTCACACTGGTTCTGAAATATTTGCATGTTAATTTCCTCTTGCCTGTCTTATTTCTCTATCAAGGTACATCTTGTAGCCATTTCAGAATGTATACAAACGGATTCTCCCCTTTCTTCTCTGTTTTCAGTTAAACAGTTTGTTAAGGGGAGGGGGGTTACATCTTAAGCCTTGTGGAAAACAGGTCACTCCTTCCTGGAATCTTAACTTTGTTTTGGAAATGTTAACCATGTTTCCTTTTGAGCTAGCTTATCAGGCAGATTTAAGGATTATTACATGGACAACTGTACTGCTTATTGCTCTGACATCTGCAAGAACAGTATCTGAGTTGCAAGCTCTCAAGGTGGATGAACCCTATTTGGTTCCATGGAAATAGGGTCTCATTAAGACTAAATCCCTCATGTTGCCCATTTTTGTCTCATAATATACCTTAAATCAAACTGCCAATCTTCCAGTGTTTTATCTGAACCATCAGAACCAGGGAGAAAGATTCTACATATTCTTGACGTGCATAGGGAGGTCAGGTACTTTCACTGATGATCATTTTTATGCTGTTGTCCTAGGGGACTGTATTCTTCTTCTTCTTTTAAATATATTTATTAAGGTACAATCATGGAACTTTGTTTGCAAATATGATTGTGCAACAGTAACCCATACAGCAGACATAGAAAACAGTTTAGTGTTAACATGAATGAGAGTGACTGGAGGTATTAATGGGGTCCCTACCTAGCACTGCACCCTGGGTAGGTAACTAGGAATTTTTATTTTATTTATTGATTTATTTGTTTGTTTGTTTGTTTGTTTGTTTATTTAACATGTGTTTACCGGGAAAGTCCAACTGAAACATAGCCCATTTTCAGTGGAGGCCTGGGGAGAAAATCTCTACAGACATTTGAAAAAATTACATAATGGTTACTATATGTCGTAGATTACATAGGGTAACATTACAGAGTAAAAGCTCCACAGACATTTGAAAAAATTACATAATGGTTACTACATCTCATACATTATATAGATGTGTACAACCTTTCATAAATTCAAGATAACACAAGACAATTCAGACATTGAAGTACAGTTAGTATAGTATGACATATGAATAGGTGGAACATTCTTACAGTATTACATTACTTGTCAGGTAAGTTTAAACTTAGTAGCATATTTTCAGTTGTAAATTTATAAGGGCAACCAAAAGAACAGGGAATAAGAGGAGAGAAGAGAGGAGTGGGTAGTTGTGGAGAGACAGATAATGTATTAAATGCAGAGAAGAGAGAGCTATGAGAAAGAAATATAAGAAGAGGGGGTATGAGTAAGTGTATACCATAATATATATATATCAATGGGTGCAGGATTTAGTCAGGAGTACTACATGGCCAAAGACATTTATTATTGAGGAAAGTGTTAATTAGGCTTTTAAATTTAGTTGGATCAGCAGTAGTCATAATTGCCAGTGGTATGATATTCCAAAGTTATGATACATATTTAGAGTAGAGGGAGTTGCCGGCTGTGCTGTTGGGTTTGGTTAACTGTAGTAGGAATTTATTTGAGGATCAGAGGACTCTAGTGATGGCATAGGGTTGGAGCAGTTTTTGCAGGGCAGGTGTTTTGTCAGGTAGGTGTACCAGTTTGTTGGTAGTAAGTAGTTGAGTATAGGCTAGGTAATGGGGTAGTTCTAGCCAAATGAGTTGTTGCAAAGCAGAGTAGTGATGAGACCTGTGGGGGAGTTAGTGGCAAATTTAGCAATTTTATTGTAGTAGGTTTCTAGTTTGACCAGATCAGTTTTCTTTAGATTGGTGAAGATTGGAGAGGCATATAGCAGTGTGGAGAGTAGGTGAGTTCTGGAAAAAGCCTGTCTAGTAGTGACTATGAGGAATGGTTTGAGTCTGTGCAGAGCACCAAGTTTTGTGTGTGTAGTTATCAATTGGGAAAGGTGAATATCAAATCTCAATTTGTTGTCTATTAGCACACTTAGTAATTTTGTTTGATCTACTGTTGATATTATGGTATTATTAGAAGAATGTATTTATAATGGTGTTGTAGGGTCACGTGATATGGTGGGGTGAAATAACATGTATTTTGTTTTGGATGGATTCAGAGTTAGATGAAAGTCTGATAACCAGGCTTTGGCAGCTAGGAATGCCTGTTGTTGTGTCCTTGCCTTGAGTTCTTTTAGGGTATGTGCAGTGCAGATGAAAGAAGAGTCGAGTCATCAGCATATTGGACAACAGATGCTAGTGAAGTAGATGTATGGAGCCTATTAGTAAAGACAGAGAATAGTAGGGGACCAAGAATTCAACCTTGGGGAACCCATGGCAACAGGTAATACGGAAGAGAGGTCTTGTTGCCACTTTACAGCTTGGTGTCAGTTAGTTAAGTAACTATGGAACCATGTGAGTGAAGAAAGGTTGAGTTTTAGCGTGGAGAGTTCATTGAGTAACGTCTGATGAGAAAGAGTATCGAAAGCTTTGGATAGGTCCAGGAAGATGGAGGAAACAAGATTCCCTTCATTTCTATGTAGGTTGATGGTACTGGTAAAACTGAGAAGGGCTGTTGTGGTACTATGATTAAGGTGGAAACTGTGCTGTGTATTACTAAGGAGGTTAATAGATAGGAGGTAGGTTAAGAGCTGCATATGAATACATTTTTTTATGATTTTGGATAAGGTGGATAAGATTGCTATGGGTTTGCTGTTGGAGAACTCAATAGAGGTGTCACCTTTGTGCAGGGGAATTATGTAAGATATTTTCTAGATTTCAGGTATGTGTTTTTCAGCAGTGATAGATTGGTTAATGAGAATAGACATGGGATAGGAAATGACATCTGCTGTGATTTGTAGAAATTCTGAGGAAAGATTATTAGCTGCCAGGGATGTGGGCTTTAGTTTCATGAGTAATTATTTATTGTGTAAGTTTTAACCAGTTTAAATGAGAGGGTGTCAGCAGTATCTATGGGTGTAGTTGGGACTGCATGGAGGATATTACAGTGGGTTGTAGTGAGTGACCACATGGTATTTGTGAAGAAAGAGTTAAATTGTGCTGCTATGCTATCATCGCTGTTAGTGGATGATGGGGAAGGTATAAAAGATTGGCCTGGTTGCAGGAGATTATTTATGGTGGACCAGTGTTTTTAGGATTACTGTGGTGCTATTTCTGTATAACAGTATAGTATGTCTTTATGTCTAGTTTGACCTGGGCTTTCGCTTTATTTCTAAGTTGTCTAAAGTGTTCTAGGTTAGCTTGGTTTTTGTTAGTGTGCCACAGTGTCCAGGTTTTATTTCACAATTTGAGTAAATTTTTGGTGTCCTTTGTTAGCCAAGGAGTGAAGTTAGATTTTACTCCAGATGTACGGCATGGAGCTAATGTGTTTAGTATGTTGAGGAAGGTAGTACTGAAGAAGTGCACTGCAGTGTCTAAAGGTAGTGTTTTTAGTGGGGTCCAGTCACAGTTTTGTAAGATAGGAGTTTAAGGTTTGGACATTGAAGTGTTTTTTTATTGTGAATTAAACTGTAGGTTGAATTTCTGAGGGGATGGGGATGATGCTTGACATGTACGAAGATGATCGCTAATGGTTTCTGGAATACAGCCTGATTGGTACACTTGAGCAGGTTTGTTAGTTAGAATCCAGTCTAGAATTGATTGCCTTTTGGTTATTTTGTTTGTTTTAGTTGACGATTGTATGACCTGGGTAAATCCATGTAGGTTAATATAGTTAGTGAGCTTGTCTGAGTTACAAAAGTAGAAGTCAGTATTGAAGTCACCCATTATAATGGTTTCCTGTGGGAATGTTAGTGATATCCAGTATAAAAGATCTTTGATTGCATTTGGATTATTGCCAGGAGAAATACATGTAACTAGTATGATTAGAGATTTGTTATGGTTCATTTCAAGTTTGCTAAATAGTATTTCAATATTGTTGAATTCAGGAGAAGCAAAAACAAACTGCCGCACCAAGAGGGACTGTTCGTCACAAAAAAAAGAATTAGCAAAAACCACAACACGTACAGTCCCAACACGGATACTTGACATCCAAAATGAGTCCTACGACACGATTCCTTCAATAGAAAACTTTTATTACAAGAGAAAAATGAGCGCTTTCGCGTATGAATACGCTTCTTCAGATCATACAAATAAAATGAATCAGCCAAGTTTATATACCTAACATCTCAATTCTCAATTAAAACCAATCAAATAATTAATTAAGTGATGCAAAACTAATTAATTACCCATTCATTGCAGCAAATTGCCTCATAACAAAACTAAGTTCATCTAACTGTCACTAAATTCAAACTGGCGTTCAGACAGTGTAAATAGCTGCTATACGAAATCACTGAATTTCGTCTAAAACGACACATAGATATACAATTTTACTTTAACTTAAGTGACACTAACAAAAGGTGTCGTCTAATACCATGAAATATTAGACTCCATATATCAATAAACAAATATATATTTAACCTACAACATTCAAAAGAAACATCTTCTAGTGACCATGGATGTTCAGAATTTATTTACATCCATCCCGAATGACAAGGGCATCGAGGCTATAAGGGAATTGCTTCAAATATTTCCTTGTATAGGTCGTAACAAGGAAATTTTGATTTGTCAACTTCTTGACCTGGTATTATCACACAATGTGTTTTCTTTTAGGGGATCCCTATTTTTGCAAAAATCAGGGGTGGCTATGGGCACACCCTGTGCAAACACATATGTGAATCTTGTGGTATACCAATGGGAGAGAGAGTTTCTCTTTAAACATGATTGGTTTAATAAAGTTTTGGTATACAGGCGTTTTGTAGACGATGTCCTTGTTGTTTGGGATGGTACTTTATCTGAGTTTAGATCTTTCATGAGTTATCTAGAAACCACTACTACCTTTCTTAGATTTAATACTGAAACTTCATATGAGACAGTACATTTTCTTGATGTAACTTTGAGTATTAGAGAAGGCAGAATGGTATCCACCTTACATAGAAAGACATGCTGGAAAAACGCTATACTGCGTTATGACAGCATGCACCCTCGCCATGTGTTTCGAGGGACAGTAAAAAGCCAGTTTGTGAGACTATCGAAATTATGCAAGGGCTATAGAGATCTGATAACAGAAGCAGATAAGATGGAGAGAATATTTGTAGATAGGGGCTATGATATTAATATGGTGAGACATATTAGAGCTCAGGTTATACAGGATGATTCCATCTCTAAAGGGATGTTCATTAACAATAGTCATACTGTTGCTAGTGGGTCCTATTTTAACAGATTTACCTCTGAGAGGATTAAGTTCATCACCACCTACACTAATGATAATATAGCCATTAGGGAGATTATCAATAGGAATTGGAGAGTATTAACCACTGATGAGAGAACAGCTGCATTAGTAGGCCCTATTCCTGGGTTTGTGTATAGGAACAACAAGAGCTTGAAGAGGATACTCTGTGTAGACCCTAGAATTAGTGATTCCCTGGGAGCTGGGACGTCAGGTTCATTGGGTACTTACCCATGTAAACGTTGCAGCTATTGCAGATTTATTTTGAAAGAACAGGGCTTTATACATCCTGTCTTGAATTATTGTTTTACTCCTAGGTTTCATGCTTCATGTGAAACATCAGGGGTAATATACTTAGCTACCTGTCAGTTATGCTCTGCGTTTTATGTTGGGTTAACCAAAAGAAAGCTTAAACAAATAATATATAATCACATTTATGATATTAGATCCAGCAATGAGCTTAATGCATTGGCTAAGCACATTACCATGAATAGTGGACATGGTTTTGTGTTTAGAGTGTTACAAATTGTTAATCATAGCATAAGAGGGGGGGAATTACCTAGAACAAAAGGAACTGGAATGGATTTTTAAACTGAGAGCACATTATCCGCCAGGACTGAATGTATATGTTTCCCTCAGATCCTTCTTAACATCACGTAGGTGATTATAATATGGAGGTTAGGTTGGTCCATCCTATTATTATTGTTCTGTGGATGTTTAGTGCTATATTTTCACTTCAAATGATAGTTTTATCTATTTATTTTATTTTATGAATCAATGTACGTTCCCTATTCATATTTGTTTATAGATGCTTGTTTCTATATTATAATGTTTATGTATTTGAATAATGTTCTATATATCTAGATTTGTATTTTTGTAGTAATATTTTATTTTAGTATATCATAACATTTCTGAGTTACATATTTGGTAATATTTTACATTGCTATTTTTACAGACTTTAATGTTTTATTTTAGGAAAGCTATATGTTTATTGTTGTAAGTAACGGAGTTTCCGGTGTATTGTTTTAAATCATTAGCTATATGTCATAGCATAGAGAGCAGTGTGCCTTTTTCAGTTAATTTGCATAGCGCTCCTGACACTATATTTATAAGATTTATTTGAAATATTTGTTCTTATTAATTATTATGTAGTAACAGTGATCAGCAGCGATGTTACATTGCTGACTATGGCTAGTGTCTACGATTTTGCGCAATTTTGGAATCACGAGATTGCAGCTTCTTTTCTATCATTATGATATATGTTAAAACAAGTGTAACAATTTTCAATTTTGAATGTTGTAGGTTAAATATATATTTGTTTATTGATATATGGAATCTAATATTTCATGGTATTAGACGACACCTTTTGTTAGTGTCACTTAAGTTAAAGTAAAATTGTATATCTATGTGTCATTTTAGACAAAATTCAGTGATTTTGTATAGCAGCTACTTACACTGTCTGAACGCCAGTTTGAATTTAGTGACAGCTAGATGAACTTAGTTTTGTTATGAGGCAATTTGCTGCAATGAATGGGTAATTAATTAGTTTTGCATCACTTAATTAATTATTTGATTGGCTTTAATTGAGAATTGAGATGTTAGGTATATAAACTTGGCTGATTCATTTTATTTGTATGATCTGAAGAAGCGTATTCATACGCGAAAGCGCTCATTTTTCTCTTGTAATAAAAGTTTTCTATTGAAGGAATCATGTCATAGGACTCATTTTGGATGTCAAGTATCCGTGTTGGGACTGTACGTGTTGTGGTGTTTGCTAATTGTTGAATTCAGGCAAGCTTCCATGAGTTCTACCTTTAAGTTTTGTTTACACGGTAAGACTACACCACCTCAATGCTTATTTTTCCTGTCATGTCTATGTATATTGTATCCTGGAGTAAGAATTTCATTGTTCATAATTTCAGGTTTCAACCATGTTTCTGTTAGAACTGTAATATCAGGGGAGTAGTGTGATAAGCTGTCATGTAGGTCATGTATTTTGTTGACTATGCTGCTGACATTCATATTAAGGAGGAGAAAGTTGTAGCTACTAAGGGAATATACTGTACTTGTGTTTTGTGGTAAAGTGGAGGAGCTGGTGGATTATTGTTGAGCACACACAGGACCAGGGTTAGGAAGAATGCCTCCAGAGAGATAAAGTTGTGAAGATAAGTGTAAAAGAAGTTTGGTGAGCTTAGTTAACAGCTTGGTATATATGAGAGATGTTTGAGTTTTGGGGAAAAGTTGAAGGTATTTAAGTGGAAAGCATTCTACAAATGTTGTGTTGTATTAGCTGCAATGACAAGTTTGGGAGATAGTGAGTGGTGTTGCTGAGGATTTGAATTAGTAGAAGAGGAGAATATGTTTTGTAATTGACAGTGGTAGGAAGTTAAGTTGTAGGTGAGTATTAATAAAGTACAGACAATAGTGTATACAGCTAGCATTTGTAGATGTTTGGAAGGTGGAGATAGTAACATTGTTAAGGAGGGGAAAGAGGATATAGAAAAGGTGTGGAAAGAGGATGTGTTGTTGTCTAATTGGTTGACAGTGAGGGAGGAGTGGCTAGTCAGGTATAAGGTTAGATGTAGTGGGGGTTTGTGGGATATAGGGGTAGGGCAGGGAAGCGGAGTGATCCCGAGTGTAGTGAGGCGAACAGTGCAGGTTGGACCCTATTTCAGCTGATGACTGCAAAAACAATCAATGGAACAATAAGTGATGGCTATGAATGCAGTTGTTTTACTGCTGTAAATAAGTCTGAACAAATACATTTGTAAATACCACCAGAACCTAAGGCAGGAAGGACAGTAATTAATGTGGCATAGACTAGGTTAAATGAAAGGACACAGGCAGCAGAGCAAGTAAAAGTAAACTAATTAAGGAGAAGGGTAATTCAAATATGTTGAGTCAGAAAAAAATAGGAAGGTTGAGAGCAGAGATGCGGTTCAGTGATGTGCAGGCAGCCTTACAAAGAAAGATAAATTGCAGGAAAAATGTCTAAAAGGTAGACATACAAAATTCAATAAGATGTTTGGAGAACTGTAGTGGCTGTTTTAAGCAGTAGAGTCAAGGCTCTGAGCAGGACAGTGGTTAATCTTTCATTTTGTTCCATTGGTTTTACCAGGGCTAGCTACCTAGGAAGAGAAGGGGGAGTGAGTTAGATGAGGGAGACAAACGTTAACTGTTAAATAGACATGGAGTTGGAATTAGAGACAGAAGTTAGACATATAAATATGTGAGTGTAGAGAAAAGGTATTACATTATGAGGTAATGAGAAAACCCAGTTAAGACTGAAGGAAAGGAGAGCACTGGGATAGTCAGAATAGCTATTAGAGTGGAATGTATGGAGTGAAACTGTAGGCATGTAGTACATGGATGTTATTAATCTTCATTCAAAACAGCAAAGCACATGAAAAAAGAAAACATAGAAATGCAGTGCAAATCAAAGCAAAGACCAAAATCAGTACTGTTATTAAGCCTTATCAAATATAAATATTATCAACAAAGATGGCTTGCATCATAATAGACAATACATAAGTAATAACAGATTACCATAAATAATAGGTATACAAATAAATCAATCTTCATAGATTCCCTAAAGGCAATCAATTGGAACAATCTAAAGACACTGCCCTTAGAAGAAGCAGTTGCCCACTTTAACTCCACCTTCTTAGGAATACTTGATTGCCAAGCCCCACTAAGAACAAAAAGAATAAAAATAAAATCTGCCCCATGGCTAACCAAAACCACATTATCAGCTATGCGCCTTAGAGACAAAGCCTGGGGACTCTACCTGAGAAATAAGACCTCAGAACAACATATTGCATATAAAACCCTTAGAAATAAAGTTAAAAAGTTAATTATCTCTGATAAACAACAATACTTCTTCTCACTCCAAAACAATAACAAAACTAACCCCCAGAGATTCTGGAAGCGGATCTCCACCCTTCTTAACCCTAGCAAACCTCATACCCCAACCCCAGACCCAAATATCCCAGACTTGGATTTAGCTACACAGTTCAACTCCTTTTTATCGACTCCATTAGCAAACTCACCTCCTCCTTTACAGGCCCCACCTCACCTTCTAAGACACCCCTTCCTTCTACTGCAAATAACCCTACCCCCAATTCTATTTCACCCCACCTATCTTCCACCTTAACCACCATTCAGACTCCCCCTCCACCTGTACCCCCTCTAATTCTCCCTCTCTCCATCCTTCTCTACTTTCACTAAAACCTATACCCACGGCCACTATAAAGAAACTCCTTCAGAAACTGAAGCCATGTACTAATGCCCTGACAATATTCCCTCCTACTTCCTACGATAGCAGCAGATGCTATTGCTTATCCTATTAGCATCTTAATCAATCGTTCCATCCATGAATGCATTGTACCCCAATTGTGGAAGCAAGCATTCATAATCCCCCTACATAAAGGAGGCAACAATTGCAACATCAGTAACTTTCGTCCCATTGCTATTCTGTCCCCCATTTCTAAACTTCTAGAAAAGTGTATACACCTTCAACTTCTGCCACATCTCTTAGACAACAACCTGCTAACCCCTACACAACATGGATTTAGGCCAAATCATAGCACCATGACAGCCCTGTTGGCCTTCCTTGAGACTGTTAACACAGCACGTGATTCCGGTCACATTGTCTCCACCTTACTACTTGACCTCTCCAAAGCCTTCGACACCATTTCACATAACTTGCTCTTAACCAAACTGTCAGAACTTAACCTCTCTCCCTCTACCATAAACTGGTTCTCCAGCTATCTATCAAATAGATACCAAGCTGTAATATGGAAAAAGGCCACTTCCCCATTCCTTAGTACCCTTACTGGAGTTCCTCAAGGTTCTATTCTTGGTCCCCTCCTCTTTAATATATTTATCAATGATTATCACAAATCTATCCCATTTGCAAACATCATCCAATATGCAGATGATTCAACCATCATCTGCTCTGCCACCTCCCCCTCTCTGCTCCAAAAACTTACTCAGGAAGCTTTTTCAATTACTGAATATTGGATGAAATCAAATCACCTAGCACTCAATGCCTCCAAAACAAAACTTATGGTATTTACTCCCTCAAAATCCACTTCCTTCGACATGAACTCATTCTCAATTACCAGCCAAAATAACTCACCCCTTGAAATAGTGTCCAAAACTAAGCTACTTGGTGTACAGATTGACAATCAGCTTAGTTACAACTCACATCTTCAACTAAACATTAAAAAAACCCATCAAAAACTAGGTATGCTATACCGTCAGAACCAATACCTTACAAGTTCTTCCAAAATCACACTCGCTTCCTCTTTTCTCATCCCTCTCTTCTCTATGGGGCTCCATTATGGACCAATCTTCAGACTTCTCTAAAAAAACAGCTTTCCTCCTGCTATAACAAAATTGCCAAATTCGCCAATAGCCATAGGTCCACTACTCATCACTGTTCCTCTCCATAAACTAAACTGGCTCGAATTACCGAATCAACTCATATATATACAGCTGACTTTTGCTTACAAGCTCATCCTTAGCCCCTCTCTCTGTCCCTCCCTGTCTTCCGCCTTCAAAATGCACCTACCTAACAGAGTCTTAAGGTCTAACAATCAAAACCTACTACAAGTACATAAACCATCTCATCCCCCAGGTAAGCACCTACTATCTTTTACTCTTGCTCGTCTCTGGAACTCACTTCCACCATCCATTCGTACCTCCTCTAACCAGTACATGTTCAAAAAATCTCTTCATTCATACCTAAGATCCCAATGGGATTGTTCTTGCTCCCTCCCCTCATAATTCTATGTTATCCCATTCTTCTTCCCATTCTTCTTCCCATATACGATACATAACTCTTCCTATCTAAGCTTATGTTCCCTCAGAATACCTACCCTGTAATGCAAGTCTATACAACTTCTTTGAATACATAAAACATTACTCTTTTAACTTATTCCCCTGACATTTATTCCACATCAGATTGCATTGTTTTGAATGCTTTTTGAATTTTTGAACCTAAATGTATTAAATGTTTTTATCTTTTACTCTGTATAAGTATTATTGTAATTTTTGCATGTACCTGTTTTTGTCTGTATTTGGAGCTTTTCTCCCCAGGACTCCATTGAAAACGGGTTCTTTTGGCCCAATGGACTATCCTGGTAAACCAACTGCAAATAAATAAATAAATAAATAAATAGTATAACCTGGCATAAAAATGCAGAGACATGTACGTTATTATCCACACTGAAACTAATAAACACAGCTAATTCTAAACTGAAGTCATGGGGTTCAACAACCAAATAAAGTTCAGTCACACTGGATCCAGTTGTAGATGAATATCTTTTCAAATGTTTTTTCTTGCTGCTCTAGATTGCCTCATGAGTATTGCAGAAAAGCTGCAAAGATGCATGGCTTTCTTCTCCGTAAACCTAGTCTAGGGTTGGTCCCGACAATCGCTGAAATTTCTGTCACTAGAAATAGGTGGAACAAATCTTTTGTTTCTGCCTTGTTCTGTAGTATGACATCCAAAATCTAGTCTAGGGTCATTCCAACAATTGCTGAAGGTGTTCCTCTAGGAAATAGGAGGAACAAATTTGTAAGCTTGTGTTTCTGCTCTGTTCTAGCATCACCATGGGTTTGTCTATATTCAGTGGTGTGAGTAACATGCTTGCATTCTTTTGGTCTTCTAGAAGCTTGACTGGTATAACCCTTCATCAGTATTTCTTATTACCCATAAAATCATCTAGTGAGCTTTCAAAATAAATGGAAACATACATTGTTTAGCTGGGAGTAGTAGTTTTGCTCCATAATCTAAACACAAATTATCATAAAAACAAAAGTAGTGTGTGTCCATGCAGCCTCTTGAAATGCAGACTTAAAAATGATATATTTTTAAAGTATAAAGTTTATGACTGGATGATTTTTAACATGTGACTTACATTGAGGAGATATTTAAATTGCCGATTTGTCTTATGTGATGGTTCTGAAGAAGTCCTGCATATGTAGGGGTAAAATTGCTAAGCCTGTGTTATAACTTGTGTTTTAATAGCAGTAAATGGTGTTTTTACGGATTTTTGGCCCCAGATTGATATTTTATTGCAAGTAGACAGTAGTTTCAGCTGAGTGTTTTGGGCACTACATGAGCCCGTTCAGTTATATATTGCTAAATAATCTAATCAGATATTGTGCCTGAAACTAACCCTTCTTTTTTTTATTTACATTTAATTTTCATAAAAGTTACTTTGCCTAGTCTTAGACCTATGAAAATTGTATAACAGAAAAAAAATTCAAAAAGATAGTTGAGTGATGCCTAAAACACCAAATAGAGATCAACCCTGAGCAGTATGACACTGCACAAAATGAGGTCTGACTCCCTATGGCTTCAATTTTTGCAAGTCTACTGTATACTTTGTGAAAAATGTGAACTTTCTGTAGCTGTACAAGCTTTTTTATTAGGTAAGTATGGAAACGTGCGGTATACCCTATAACTGACCTAATTAGTGCTGTATAGAGAAGTAATATAGTTGTTGTTGTCTTTCGGCTTTTCCCGGTTAGGGGTCACCACAGCAGAACTCCGGCCCGCTAATGATTGGCAGTAGATTTTGACGAACGCCATAGATTTTGACGAACGCCGAAGTGCCAGCTCGATGTTCAACCTTCAATGAAGGCACGCCCATTTTACGCATGTCTTTCGAACACTCACCCAACCGCGGGGAGGACATGCAGACTCCACACAGAAGGCACTCCCCGCACTACAGCTGAGAATATTTGTCTAAATCATCCTAATATCCACATTAGTATTGCATGAGGTTTCCTAAGCACCACATTAACCAATGTGGAGCTATTTTGATGAAAACCAAAGCTTTGTTCTCAAGATTAATTTCTTGACATCCATGTCTTGGGCATATAACACTGTGGTTATGATCAGAGATCCAATCTAAGTTATCAGGATTACTGTACTGGAAGTATCAGGTGGAGTTACAAACAGTAATAATGCAGATTGTAACTTCTACTACCTTTGACAATTTACCATTTAACTTCCTAGTATTTCAGTCTTCCAAGTAAAAGATAGTCCTTCAGAAAAATGTCATTACCCACAGCTAAAAGGCATGACATGAAAAAAATGTAACTGTTTTACTGGCTATCCCAGTCTTATATAACTAAAATCTGTCTTCTAACATTCCTGGTGCACAAGTGGCCATGTAAGTTGAGATCACTGCGTGACAATTAAAGATCAGTTTCTGAAGGCAGCTGAGAACTGTTTCCCTGCTGAGAGGAAGCAGGATGACTATATCATTTGATGTTAAGTTGTCTCTCTCGCCTTCATTCTTGCTGGTTGGGTTCAGAGCCGATCCTCGGCTCCAACTCGGCCATCTACTAAAGCTCGAGAGCTATTTACTGACTTGAGGCCTCCCCATATCCCACAATGCTTGGCGCTAGATATCCAGATCTCGTTTGCCGCTTCAGCTACGAGGTTGCGCTTTTACTGGCTCAGGTCGTATTAATCTTTTTTGTATTATTAGCTTAAATTTTACCTGTGTATTTCTCTTTTATATAGATAGTCTTTCCCTTTTAGTATAATTAGAGTGTGTATCCCCTAGTTTTTCCCACTCAGGAAACTCGTTTTTTATTAGAGAGTTTCTACACCCCCCATTTCTTCTCTTTAGTGGCTAACCCCACCCTTTTTGTACCTGATAGGAGTAGTGTTTAACCTTTCATAGCTACAGTTATTTAGCCTTGTAATATTTGTATATATTTACTAGTGGATATTCTTGTTGTTACTGTTGTTAGTTTAACTAGTGCGTGTGTGTGTGTGTTTCTGTGTGCCTTGTTTAAGCACTAGTTTAATATCCTCCCTTTGGTATCCCCTTGCCAGTATGTCCAAGGATACTAAAGTTTCAGGCTTCAAGAAGTGTGACTTGTGCTATCAAAAGATGTCTCTGACAGATGGTCACACTTCTTGTGTTTATTGCTTGGGTCCCCTACACCTGAAGGACTCCTGCTCGGTCTGTCACGCTTTCAGCCCGAGAGTCCTGCAGGAGCGTATGAACAAGCTTATTCTGAAAGGCTTACTTAAGCCAGAGGGATCCCCGGCGAAGCCTCAGTCGTTGAAATCCTTAAAGCCCGCCAAGCCGTCGGCTCCCAGTTCGGAGCCGTCGCCGGGCGGAGCATCTGCCCCCTCTTCGGTTCTGACTGGAACCGACATTTCTGGACCTCAATCAGTTCCGACTTTAGTGTCGGAACTGTCTTTGGGCTGAAAACTTTCTAGGTCCCCATCCCTAGAATCGGTTTGTTTGGCTCCGAGGTCGCCATTGCTTCAGTCTGAACGAAGCCATAGGTCCCATTCCTCTCCGTCCTCCAGGCCATCCGATCATGACTTGGAGAGGGTGGTCAGTAGACTCCTTAAATCGCAGGCCCTGGCCAAAATGTTAACCAGCCCTTCTCAACAGACTGTGGCTGTCCCTGTGTCTTCAGCAGTTCCTCCTCCGACTCCTCCTCCTTTGTGTTCGGAGCTGGAGCTGGTTGGGGCTCGAATCATGGAAACGTTGGAGCCGATACCACACCTTTCGGCTCCTTCGTTGGCTCCAATCTCTTCATTGGTTCCATCCTTGGAGGGATCTGGGCACCGGGACTCCCTCATCGGCTCCGAGGGGGCGAGTGGCATCGGACCCTTGTCTGACCCCGTTCTCCCTCTCGGGGCCTCGGCGCAGGTGAGCTCGGCTCCTACATCGGCCTCAGAGCCGTCCCTCTTGGTCCTGGGAGGGGTTCACAACTCTTCGGAGCGGGGACCCTCTGCTCTGCCTGATAGGGGCGCCTTCGAGGTCATGAGGAGCGTGCTGACTCTTGAGTTGGCCCCTAGATCAGCCCCTTCGGCTCCTCCCCTCATGGTGCCTGCATCGGTCTCTGCCCACCCTCCTGACCCGAAGCGTGGAGAACAAACGCTCCAGGTTGCCCCATTGGGTGTATCTTCCTCTTCCGAGGCCTCCCCTGATCCTTCAGAGGAGCCCCCTCGAAAGAGAAAATGTAAGAGGAAACATGTCGACTCCCCCCCAAGTCAGTCACGTCTGATACCGACTTGGAGGATTCGGAAGGGTCCCCAAGATCCCCCTCTGAGGATGTCTCTTTTTCAGACATCCTAGAGATCCTTAAGCAGAGGGGGATCTGGACTGCCCTTAACCCTTCCGAGGACGAGTCGGTATACCTGGACGCATTTGGTTCTCGCCCTTCCACATCCTGGGTGTCTCCACCCTTCGACCCACTGATGGAAGTAGTGGCTCGAAGGGTGTGGTCAGCCCCGGACACAGTAGAACCAACTCCCCGCAGACCCACTAAGTTCATTACAGCCCCACCCAACAAACAATTTTTGACAAAAGGTGTCCCCGTTGACGCCATGGTGGTTGCAGCAGCCACAAAGAAGGAGTTGGCTGACCCTTTGGTGCCTGTCCATCCCCCTAATAAAGAGTCTAGGACAATGGACAGGTACGGGAAGCGGATGTTTTCCTCAGCGACTTTTTCCATGTGGTCGGTGAATTATCTGTGCCACTTCACCCGTCTTCAAAGGGATCTTCTCAAGGAACTGGGTGATACCCTTCAGGATCCATCAGCTGTGGGGGCTCAAGATAAGATTAACTTCCAGCTGGCGACTCTTAACTCAATCGTCAACTCCTCCATGTGGCTCATTTCTTATGCAGCTGATGGGGCGAGTAGGGCCGCAGGTACAGGCGTGACTTTGAGAAGACATGCCTGGATGCGGTTATGTAACTTTGCTGACCCCTTTAAGGCGTCCTTCACCAATACCCCCTTCGATGGTTCGGCTCTGTTTGGACCACAGGTGAAAGATACCCTTACCAGGTGAGAGCAGGAAGGCAAAACTCTCTCTGCCGTGGGAGTCCGTTTTTCTACTCCCTCTAGACCATACCCTAAAGGTTAGAAGAGTGGGAAAATGTGGTTTCGGAAACCCCAGGGAGTCGTGCCTGACACACGTGGCGAGTTTCCCTCTAAGGGCAGGGGAGGGAACAATAATAGACGCCGCCCAAGGGGCAGAGGGGGTCCACAAAATCAGGGTAGCAGAGAATCTTTCTCTGACAAACCCTTTCAGCACCCCTGAGGGGCTGTCCGACTGTCCACCTTCGGTGGCAGTCGGAGGAAGATTGTCACTGTACCCAGAAGCCTGGCAACTCCTCACACAAGACAAATGGGTATGGTCTATCATATCCAAGGGTTACAAAATCCCTGTACAAACAACCAAGTCCCTTCCAAATGTTCCACCCGGTCTAAGGAAACAAGCAGTGCCAGAAATTTCAAAACTGCTAGAAAAACGGGCCATCCAGCCAGTCCCAGCAGACCAGCAAGGATCCGGAATTTACTCCTAGTTCTTTTTGGTGCCAAAAAAGACAGGGGACTGGAGACCCATTTTGGATCTCAGCAGGTTAAACAAGTCTGTTCAAAGAACAAAGTTCCGGATGGTCATGCTTCAGTCCATTCTACCCTTTTTGGGTCAGGACAATTGGATGTGCTCCATAGACCTTCAAGATGCATACTACCATATCAAAATGGACAGGCATTCCAGAAGGTTTCTCCACTTCCGGCTGGGAGCCAGTCACTATCAGTTCAGTGCCCTGCCCTTTGGTCTCACCACAGCCCCCAGGGTGTTCCCCAAATGCATGGCAGTGGTTATGGCTCACCTGAGATGGCGAGGATTCCAGGTTTTCCATATCTAGATGACTGGCTCCTTACTGCTTCCACCAGGCATCAGCTACTGCGAGCCAGGGATTATACCAACCAAACTTGCTCCGAGCTAGGTATCTCTATAAATTTTGAAAAGTCTGCATTGTCGCCTTGTCAGTCTATAACCTTTATAGGCGCAAGATTAAATACAAAAGATCTGTCTGCAAGACTTCCTCCAGACATTCGCCGACATGTGCAGGTCTTATTACAGTGCAAGAGGATTCAGGCCAGATTTGTACTAAAAACTTTGGGTCTCATGGCAGCAGCAATCATACTAGTTCCCCTGGCTCGTTTTCACATGTGGATTCTTCAGTGGATGCTTTTTACCCAATGGTCTTTTCAACAACTTCCGATGTCTCACAAGATAATAATCACTCAATCATGCAAAGACCACCTGGCTTGGTGGATGGTCTCCCCTCTAGTACTCCAGGGCAGACCGTTTGTTCTCCCTCCTCCTGTTGCCATGGTGACCACAGATGCCTCCCTGATCGGGTGGGGGGTGGGGGCATTTTCAGGGCAGGACTGTCCATGGCACTTGGCAACCTCTAGAGTACCACCTGCACATAAACGTCTTGGAGATGAGAGCGGTGCTTTTAGCGTTGCAAGCTCTTCAGGACTCTCTACCCACTGGGACCATTGCAATTCAGACAGACAATATGTCTGTAGTATGGTACATTAACAAGCAGGGTGGAACCAAGTCCTATCTCTTATGTCGAGAAGCACTCAGACTCTGGCAGTGGGCGATCTCCTCTCAACGGTTTCTGGTGGCAACGCACATCCCCGGGAAGTCCAACGTCATAGCGGACAGGCTAAGCAGAGCTATTCTCATGCCTCAAAGTGGTCTCTCAATCAGTCAGTAGTGGAAAAATCTTCCACAGATGGGGTCAACCTTGCTGCGACCTTTTCGCAACTCCTCTCAACAGCAAGTGCAACAATTTCTTCACTCTCTTCCCCCTTCCCGGACACTCCCCCAGAGATGCTCTAGTTCACGATTGGCCCCGGGGACTTCTGTATGCATTTCCACCTTTTCCCCTAATTCCCAAACTAATTCAGAAGGCTACCACATTGGGATCCAGGATGATCCTCATTTCCCCTTACTGGCCACGACAAATTTGGTTCCCATTCCTGCATCGTCACCTGCTGGAGCAGCCTTGGAATCTGGACCCAGTGCCAGACCTCTTGGTCCATCAGTCGGGCAGGCTGCACCGATCCCTTCAGTCTCTCAACCTCACAGATTGGTGGCTCCACTTCCAACCTTAGCCAGGCTTCCACATATTTCTCAGCTGGTGCATGAAATCATCCTTTCTTTGCACAAATCTACCACCAGGAAGACTTATGCTAGTAAGTGGAAACGTTTCTCTTTCTGGGCAGAGGCTAGAAATATAGACCCCTTTACAGCCCCTGTCCATCACGTTCTAGAATTTTTAGCAGACCTCTTTCAAGCTGGTTCCTTGTCTGCCACCATTAGGGTCCAAATAGCTGCTATCACAAATTTCCACGCTGGCCTGTCAGAAACCAGCATCATGTCCCACAAACTTTGCAAGGCCTTTCTTAAAGGAACTATTTTGCTTAGGCCCCCGGTCAGAGATCTCCCGCCTCCGTGGGACTTAAACTTGATATTAGCTTCCTTGATTCTCCCCCCTTTTGAACCTGCGGCTTCCTGTTCCTTAAAATTGCTCTCCTGGAAGCCATCACCTCAGCTAGGAGAGTTTCGGAACTTCAAGCCCTCTGTATTCATCCTCCTTACCTTGTGTTTCATAAGGATAGAGTTTCACTCAGGACTAATCCTTCGTTTATGCCCAAGATACCTTCCGAAAAAAACCTGAATCAGGCTATTGATCAACCTGTCTTTTTTCCTAACTATTCGAACAAAGCTGAATAAAAGTTACACCAATTGGACGTTCATAGGCAATTACGTTTTTATTTGGATAGGACTAAGCAAACAAGAAAATCAGACCAACTCTTCCTGTCCTATATTGAGGGCAAACGGTGCCTGCCAGTTTCTAAAGTAACCTTATCTAGGTGGTTGTCCTCTATTATTACTTTGATTTATCAGCTGAGACATAAAGAACTCCCTACTAAACCTAAAGGTCATTCCACCAGAGCGTTAGCTACTTCAGTAGCTTTTCAAGCAAGACTACCAATGGAATCTATTTGTGCTGCAGCCACATGGGCCACTCCTCATTCTTTAATTTCACATTATAAGTTGGATATGGCCTCTAGGAGTAGAGCTAATTTTGGTTCCACTGTGCTCAAGAGTCTGTTCCAATGAGCCACCCAGGACTAAGGTGCTAGGGATGCTGTCCCAACCAGCAAGACTGAAGGCGAGAGAGACAACTTAACATTAAGAAGTTATGTACCTACCATAACGTTCCATGTTAGTTGTCTTCTTCTCGCCTTCTTTCTTGTGTCCCACCCTCCATCCCCCTAGCCTGGACAGACCGAGAAGAGTCCCTTTTTGAGGCCTTCGTCCTCTGGCTGAGTCTTATCTGGGTTACGTCCTCCTCTGTTTTAGTACTGTAGGTAAACCTTGTAGTTTGGACAGGTGTCCTTGAAATTTTCTATGGTGTTAGCTCTGCCAAACGAGATCTGAATATCTAGCACCAAGCATTGTGGGATATGGGGAGGCCTCGAGCCAGTAAATAGCTCTCGAGCTTTAGTAGATGGCCGAGTCGGAGCCGAGGATTGGCTCCGAACCCAACCAGCAAGAAAGAAGGCGAGAAGACAACTAACATGGAACGTTATGGTAGGTACATACTTTTTATTATTGCAGATCTCAAATGCAGGCAGTAGATCTATAAAGTGAAACAGTGTTTTTCAATAGTCTCCCGTCTTTGGTGTAGATGAATATAAAAGCACACAGCTGTAAACATCTGAGAGATATTTTTTTATTTTTCTTTTAATTGATGAATGACATGAAGAGCAAAATGTCCTTATCATAGAAACTGTTATATAAACTAAGTTATGTACCTCTAATTCTACACTGGAAATTGGGCGATGGAACCACCAGCTACAGGAAAATTAAGAATGAATATGCTATGAATTAAATGACCAGTTAAGGTGTTCAGTCTTTTAAGAGTAAAATGACAATTAAACCTTTGAATACAGGAAGTGTGAAAGTAAGGCTCTAAGTTTTTATTTTACTGCAGCTGAGTGCAGGAATTAGCGTATGTAGAATACTGCTCTTTGATCGAGATAGGTGAAATAATCTGTATAGCGTTGGATGTTGGGTTATTTATTTATTCATTTATGGCATGTTTATTGGTTTAGTCCCACTGAACTAAAAGTCTGTCTTAGCACAAAATACATAAATAATTGCGTTAAGCAACAGTTATGTTGAGCTTGTATGTAAATTAAAAAGCAGGATGAAATTAAATTGTTCTTGATAGTAGCAGTTCAAAATGCTAAGGACTGCATCTATAACTGTCAGTAAGCAAAAAAAAAAACAGAAAAGAAAAGGAAAATTAATTCAGAAATGTAAACATGATTTCATAAATAAGTTAGTGCTTCAAGTAATTCTGATTCAGTTTCTAAAAGAAAATATCTAATTCAGCCTTAGTACCATCACAGATAAGAAACAGGTAAGTTATGTATCTCTGATAACTTCATCATGCACTTAAAAATAACTCTCCACACAGATACATGCCGCCTCAAACAAACACAAGGAACTGTTAGCATAATATGGTGCAAATTTGACCCACACAGAAGTCTCTTTCTCCTACAAAAATGATTTGCCATCAAAAAATAAAAAAGGCAGAACTTACTAACTATACTATGAACTGAGAAGAACCAGAATTGCCTTAAAAGTAAAATATCTTGTAACCACGGGTCTACTCAGAAAACATGTACGCCCAAGTACTATCATTAATGACAAATAATATAACACTGTTGCCTATTAAAGTCCAGCAGATGTTATAAGAGTTGACCAATATACTTAAGGAATGAGTAGTTGCTGCAGTTTTAGTTGCAGATATTCATCAAGTAATATGCCCACCCTCTCAAAGGGACAACTGTTTCCAAAGACAATGGGTCTTTATCATGGATTGGTAACACACACACACACACACACACACACACACACACACACACACACACACACACACACACACACACACACACACACACATATATATAGATGGATTTTGCACAGATCCTGTTAGCATCCAATTGTGCAATGAGTTTTCCTCCGAATTCTTAGGGTAACATTCAGAAACGCAAAATGTGTTTGTGTCTTCACTATCTAGATATATATATATATATATATATATATATATATATATACATATATATATATATATATATATATATATATATATATATGGATCTGCTTTCATATTTTGAAAAACCATAACATTGAGAAAACTTTGGGAATACACTAGTACGAATCCTAAGAAAGCTGAAACTTAAAAAAGAACGAAGGTAGCAATGCACATGTCTGGAAAGCACTGGAATGGAATGGAAATTGCAGTAAATTCAGAAAGTCATCTTCTTCAGTGTAAGATAACATGCAAGAGCAGAATTTTTAATGTTCACTGACCGTGAATACAGACTGCAATACAGCGAAATCAGAAATTAACCCTTTCCTCCACTGTAGTGCGATCTCAGAGTTGATATATATATAATTTGCAGGGGGTGTGTGAGGCATAGCTGGAAAAGTCCTATATTTTGTTTTATGTATCGTTATTAATGTAGAAGTTTGCGTTTGTGTTTGTTTTATGTATGTGGTAATCTCCCAGTTGCCATCCGGGCATGCACATTGCCACCTGCGTTCTTTAAAAGTTTCGGCTTTCTCATATATATATATATATATATATATATATATATATATAATGTACCGCACCAATAGTCTGCCACAGTCAAATATGCCCATTCTGATAGGGTTCTCTGTTAAGAGATGAAATAAAATATTCATAACCAAAAGCCATGGTGATAGCTTATTCACATGCATCATCTGCACACATGCAGACACACACATACACACACACACACACACACACACACACACACACACACACACTCACATACACGCACACATACACGCGTGCAAACACGCGCACACACACACACACACACACACACACACACACACACACACACACACACACACACACACACACACACACACATAATGACACTGCCCCTGCTAATTCAGATCAATGACTGCTTAACTGTGGGCCTGGCTTTGTGGTATAGAGGGATAAAGCAACAAAATTATGATTGTGACCAAGACAATTTGTTTGATTAGTGGCTTGAGCAGTGGAAGAACTAAGGAGATGGTTATTGAACTGTTTGTGCCAGTTCACCTGCACAGGAGAACAGAAAGGTGGACTTAATCATCTGACATTCTCCCATGCAGGCATAGGCTTGCATGTTAGCAGCCAGAAATGAAGGGAAGTTTGCTTGCCTTTCCCAAATGAGTGAGGGTAGCCTTCAATTATGTATGCATGACAGCATGCACATTCAGTGGCAGGGCATATAAGGCCCCAATGTCATAAGCGAGTTGATGTCATCTAGTAACAGGTGGAGTTATGACTATTTTGAAATGCTTCTAGGTAGAAGCACTAGATGTTATGTGAACTGCTACTCAGGGGAAATGCTATGTAGTTCCTTGTGTGGGGCAGAAGTTTTTTTAGTTTTTTTCAAGTCCCTATCACAGCTGACAATCAGCTTTTCAGCTGCACTGTATTGGGTTCCCTTCCTCCTTTGATATCACCAGAAGGCAATGAAGGGAACTGGGGATAGTTGCATCTGTCCAGTATAACCCTTTGGCTGAGGCTGTTTTTGGAAGCCAGAAAAAGAAGAGCATACAGCAGAGCTTGCAGCTGGCAGCATCACATATCCTGGTGATTTGGATTTTCTAAGCCTTATCCCATAAAGTGTTGATTTTCTCCTTGGAAGGCTGAGAAAGCAAAGAGGTATGACCAATGAGGATGTGCCCACTCTTGGCCCCAGGGCAGCATGCATCCTCAGTCTATGAATATAGCCATCATGGTTATCTCTATAAATTGTAGCCTCCACCAAGACCCAAAACGAGTTCTCCCCATAAAGAACTCCAATCCTTTCCTGCCATCTCCATCCATACCTCTCAGCTGTCTCTGATTCTGCAGCACATTACTGATTTGGCCTCATATTTTTGCCCTCTCCCTTGTAACTTTTTAATTTTCTGGTACATCACTGAGAATTAAAGTTAATTAATAATGCAAGACATTAGAGATTAATATTTCTTATAGCTCAGAAAATGCATGTTAATAAAAAACCTCTTGCCTTACTAACCTTTGAAGGAATAATAGTAATGTTTAAAAACTGTCCCTGATTTTGGGCCATTGTCTTCCCATTACTTATGACCTTGCCTAGAATTCCTGAGCAAATAATTTGAAAGGTAGACTTCAACAAGTACTGGAGCTACTAATCAAACTGTGTCACCTGGGTCATAATTATGGATTCATCCCTCTATGCCACTGATGCTGGAAGTCTATTACAGAAGTGATGGTCTCCAGATGATCCTAATTTAGGGGATAAGCCAGACTCATTCAAAATATGGTAATGGTGCCTTAACCATTAGGAGGCTTAGTAAATGGCTGAGTACACAGACAGAAGCACATACATCTCTCATGGGTGCTTGAATGATGGCCCGGCAGATGACTTCTGCCTTCATACTGGGAATATCTTGGTAAGGGAGAATGAGCAGGCTGAAATTAGACTGAGAAATGACTGATGTTCAATATGCACAGGACTAAAAACACCTAGACTATGATTATAGAGCTGGGATCAAATGAAGCAGTAGACAGTCATTTTCTTCCACATCCTACATCTGTTCTCAACAAGTTTAGCCACTTTTTTCATTATGTACACATCAGATATCTGACTGGAATCAAACAAGAAACAATAATGGCTACAAGAATGTATTTCAAGTGTTTTTTGCAAAAGCTAGCCTGGGTCAGTGACTGTCTAACTGTGATTATTTAGAAGCAAAAGTCAGTCACTTCCATCCACAGACTACCTTTTTTGCCACCAAGTGAACCACTTGTGTGTATATCTCTGGAATTTGATCATGATCAAATACAAATATAATAGCCTTAGTAATTTATTTCAACTTGTTTTTCAGAAATACACATTTGCCATGCCAAACCTGACCAATTACTGTCTAATTATGACCAAGAATAGCAGGGTATGTCACTTTCAACCATAGACTGCCTTAATGACCACCTATCTTAACCAATCTATTGACCATGTATATCAGATGTCTGATTGTGAACATATAAAGTACAACAGCAATGTATGTTAACTTGTTTTACATAAGCACCCACTAACCTTGCCAAGCTTGGTCAATGAATGTCTATATAAACAAATGACATCAGGGGTCATTCATATTTTTATGTACAGATTGTCATTGTTCTCATCAGTTGTAGCTACTTTATTGACTGTGTACACACCCACTGTTTGATTGTAATCAAATAAAAATAATGGACACAATAATGCTTAATAACTGTTCTACACAAACATAGACTAGTTCTGTCAAATCTGGTCAATGGCTGGCTAACTGTGATCAAATGACTACAAGGGTCAGTCACTTTCATTCATAAACTACAGCTGTACCCATTAGTTTTAGCTATTTTACTGACTGTGTCTATCTCTGATATCCAATCATGATTAAAAAATAATAGCCACAATAATGTGCTTTAATATGTTTTACACAAACTCACACACTAGCCTCATGAAGTTGCCTCAATGGCTATATAACAGAGATCAAATGACAGCATGGGTCAGTCACATTTACCCATATTTTGCCTTTGTAACCATCAATTTATTCACTTTATTGGCCATGTACACCTCAGATACTGACTATAAACAAATTAAAAATGATGGCCACATAAATATATTTGAACAGGCTTTGCACAAACACACATTTGCTCTGGAAAGCTGAGTCAGCAGCTGTCCAAATGAAATCAAACCACAGCAGGGGTCAGTCACCTCCATTCATCGACTGCTCTTATACACAATAATGTCAACCATATTCTTGATGAACTACATCTTAGATGTCTGATTGTGATAAAGTAAAAATTAATGGCCTCTGTAATGTATTTTAATTTGCTTTACATATACACATACTAGCCCTGTCAAGCCAGGACAATGAATGTCTAACTGTGATCAAATGATGGCAGAGTTCAGTCATTTTTTTTGTAGACTGTCTTTGTACTTACCACTTTAGTCAGTTTATTGACCAGGTACACCTGAGCTGTCTGGCTGTAATAAAAATGACCATGATCATTTATCGTAACTTCTTTAGCAGAAGCACCGTCAACCACTGGAAAACCTAAATAAATGGCCATCTAACTATAATAACATGACAACAAGGATTAGTAGCTTTCAGTAATAGACTGCTTTTCTAACCATCATTTTTGCCACTTTATTGACTGTGTATATCACAGATGTCTGATTTGATCAAATAAAAAATAATGGACTTGGAAATGTATTCAACTTGTTTTAGGCAAACACACATTAGTTCTGCTAAGTTGGGTCAATGATTGAACAATTGTGATTAAATGACAACAGGTGTTAGTCACTTTCAACCACACACTTTCTTCATACTCATCAAAGTTAGCCACGTTATTGACTAGCTATACCTCACATGTCTGCGAGTGAGCAAATACAAATAATGGTCCCAGAAATGTAGTTTTACTAGTTTTACACAAAGAGATACTGGCCCTCTCATGTTGGTTCAATAACCGTCTAACTATGATCAAATAAAACTAAATGAATTTTTATCTCCAGCTACCAATGAAATTACAATGACTTAACAATATTATCAGTTAATAAGACTAGAATTGAGTTAGTAGAAAATGTAAAACTACTGAGGATAACAATAGACCACAGGTTAAGATTTGGTCAGTACATCCAACATGCAGTTAAAAACCTATCCATAAATTAGGAGTTCTCTATGAAGTAAAACCACTCTTAGGTTCATAGATTACTACTAGGCTAACTGCCCTTGTGGGCCATTTTAAGCCTAGCCAATTACCCCATGTGAGAATCAAACTCTATACTTTGTTTATATAAGGTAAACACCTTAACCATTATACCTGCCTTCCCATACAATATGTACACACATACAAAAAAGAGGCATCCTGCAAACCAAATACTGCACATATAAGATTTATCTCCCTAATTTTATACACTCCTGGGCTAAATGGAAGGTCAGTCAACCTTTCTTTTATCAAGTTGCCTGCCTCACAGTATTTGGTATAATCAGGCAGTGTTTCATATAATCCTGCTCACGGCAATGAACTGCTACTTACCTCATCACAAACTACATATGAGAGATGTAAATATGTAACTAAGGTAGGCCTATCACTCTCACAAAAACACACACACTCTGTGAGCACAACACACCTTCATTGCATTCCACAGAAATATAGGAAAAATCATCATATGCTTACACTGTAAAAAAGTCATTGCCTACCTGGCCAGCGTCTAACAAGACTACCAAAATATATACTCCCATATCCAAAACCAAAAATCCATAGGAATTTTTTTTCTTCAAACTAACTTCACTTTAATACTCTACTAACTAAAATGTACTGGGGATTGGTGACTCCATAGTAAGACATATAGATTCTTCTCTCACAAGGTTGGACAAACAATATTATAACAAATTTGCTTTCTTTTGGGTGTGAAGATCTCTGATGTGTCAACGGCCCTCAAAACCTCCAAGATCAGCAAGTATGACTTTGACATGGCAGTGGTCTATGTGGCTGTAAATGGCGGGGTGCATAAAACCCCAACGGATATGCGGAGAGAGACACTTTCCAGTTCTCCATGCATATCACAAATGCAGGAAAGACTGGTATTGAGTAGAGTTGTGCCTTCACTAAAAATTATGCAAAGGTACAAATTAAGATGATTGATTTCAACAACTTGCTGAATAGCTGCTGTCACTCATGGTAAATCCAGTTTGTGTCAGCATGGGATGAACTGTTGCTCAGCCCTTCTTGCTTTGTCAAGAACATCTTGCATCTCTCATTCCATGGTGTTCACATACTGGCTAAAGTATTTGCTGCCCCATAGTGTTGTTTTTAGGCACAGTCCAGATAATGGATTTTCCAACCTAAAAAATATAACAAATAAATCATCAGACAATATCACTGTGGTGTTGCTCATTGCAAGAAGCCTAAGTCACAAACTGCCTGATCCTGAACTTCTCCTGCATTAGGAGAACATTCATGTGGGTACTATTATGGAAACCTGATTTGAAAGTTCAGAAAGCACTGCTACTATACCAGGATTTGGTGGCTGCCATGCTTTTAGATCAGTGGGAGGAATGGTAGATTATCCATATTTGTTAAAGACACATTACATCATTACCCCATGGCAGATTCCCAGAGGCCCACAAACCAAACTTAATGAGATAGATTTTACTCACTCAGATAATAGGACCTCCTTGATGACTGTTGAAAACCATGTCAATTTTTTAAACACATTGGATGAACTTCAAATAAACAAAAAACTCCTTCATCCTGGGTGACTAACTACCCTGCAATAAACTGGAAAACTTATACCTCAAAAGTGAGCTATACCCAACAGTTCATTGGTTTCATAAACAATAATTCAATGGATTAAATAGTCAAATAGCCCACTAGAGGATGAAATGTTTTTGACCTGGTCCTTATAAATATAATTCCCCACTTGTATACCTTTATCCAGTCAGATCTGACCACAAATTGGTAACCTTTTCTTTCAAAATCTGTAAACCAGCACATGTAAATATCACAGCATGTAAGGGCTTTGGATGTTCAAACTTCATACAATTCTATGATGAAATATCAAAATGAAAGTATAATTGTAACCCCCAAAATGTTGACATGACTAGAAGTTATTCAAATAAATCCTATGTTCACCTAGAAAACTGTATAAATCCGTTATTCCTTACCAAAATTAAACAAAATGGAAAGGGTAAGTGCAAACCAGCCAGGTGGACCAAATGCATAAATGAACAATTCAATTAAAGGAAAAAGTTCATTAGCAACATAGCAAAACTAAACCCGCAAATCAAGGCCAACATCAAAAGGTTATTTAAAGTAGTGAAAAACATCATCAGAAAAACAAAGACTTCCCATGAATAAGCTAAGGATAATAACAAATCCTTCTTTACCTACCTCATGAAGCTACAAAATAACACCCAGCAGTGCTATGACCTTACTCATAATGGTATTACCTACTCTGATGCAGTGGATATCGCAAATATATTAACAAACAAATTCAGTGCACATCCCACACAAGACATTTATATTATATGATTTATATAAAACCCACATATACCTAAGGATTTCAAACTCCCATCACAAAAGAGCACTTGTTATAAATATTTTCAAAAAAAAAAAAAACACATCCTCTAGAGGACAGATAACATGCCAGGCACCCTGCTGAAAAGCACTAAACATGCACTGCTGGACCCACTCCTAAAACTATGTAGCCTGCACTTAGCCAGCAGCTTTGTCTATGAGGTTTGTCACACAGCTGATGCGATGCCACTTCACAAGAATAGTCCCACAATGGACTCCATGAATTACATATCCCATCGGCCTGACAAGTCTAATCTGTAAGGCCATGGAAAGGGTCATAACAGACCTGAAAAACTATGACATAAAAAACTGTGTAAGACTTGACACCAGCAGTGTGGCTTTGTTAGGGGTACAACCAAAATTGTGCAAGATTTGACACCAGCAGTTTGGCTTTGAGATGCTAACACAAGCTGTGGTCAGTGGTGACCATACAACATGCTCTGACCTTGCCAAGGCAATGGAAACCATGCCACACTTCAACATTATCAACAAGATAAATGCACTCCAAATTGATCCCTATGTAGTTAGATGGATAGCTAAATTACTGAGGGATAGAACCTACACTGTGAGGGTGGCAGGAATGTCATCAGAGAGCATAATGGTAACCAGTATGGTACCACATGGATCTGCGCTAGGATTTTTGCTATTCAGCATATACCTCTCTGTTCTTGAAATCAAAAACAGGTAATTCTGGTTAACCAAGTTTGCAGATGATTATATTCTGGGTGTTCCCCTTATGATATGCAGAAGCTATTAAGCAAACTTACACATGTCAAAAGCTGGTGCTCAGAAAATGGGATAAATGTTTAAAAGTGCAGTATTGTTGCATTTGGTAAACAAACCCTCAACCCAGCTTATAGTAGAGAAAACATTCCGCATAAAGATGTTGTGAGACAAATAACTCCCTCTCCTTAGATCATCACATTGCAACAATGGTCAATAAATTCTTCTATGTGGCACAGCTGATCACAAAGGGTATTTCATTTATATCAAAATAATTGCTTACCTCTCAGTATTCTGCACTGTTTGGTCCCATCATCAAATACAATGTCCCCTTTGGGATGTATCTTACTAAACATTTTAAACTGTTGAAAAGACTGCAAAGATGCCAGATGGAAATGTTCATGAGCCTAAAGGATCTGAGCTACCAAAAGAGGCTGGAGGTCTTGCCCTACAGTCAATGTCCTAAAGACTTCTTAGTGATGATCTGCACCTTGTGTTCTGGGCCATTAGGTATCTGCCAGTCCAAGATCTCTTATTTTTTCATAAATCACATAATCTTGCAAACAAAAGAGCCAGAGATCTGAACCTAATTCAGCTAATGTAGGTTTTGTAAAGCAGGTGTTATATTCAATTCTCTTCATGCTGGAGAGACAAATTTGTCATGCAGCAACTGCCAGTTCTTTGAAGAATTTTTTTTTCCACATCAAGCAGTGTAACACACTATCTTCCTTTAAGTAGGAATTAGACAAGTGAATGTGTATTCTTAATGTCACTCCTAGTATGACTGGCCTAGCACACCTTGAAAAAAGAGGCAAGGTATAAGAGTGGGTACTGGCTAGGCATAAACGGCCACATGACCCAGTTGCCTTGCAACATTCTATGATTAAATGATACTCTCTTGTCTCCCATATGTCTCATCAATTTTTACTAACCTACAGACCTCTCAGATAACTGAACTGGAGCAATCTTGTAATAAAATTCCAGAGTTTGCAAGTAACCACACCAACCAACACATCACTGTGGGCATTTCATTCCCTTAACTGGTTGAAGCTATCTGATCTTCTAACCTTTGCTCATATTAAGTCTGCCAATAATATCATTTATATCCCAGACAGATTCCCTGCCACCAGCAAGTTATTAAACTGGTGCCCCTCCCCAAGAACCACGTTCACTAAACCAACAAATAATACTCAGAAATCTAAAATTCATAATAATGACTGTCTGTACTTTGGATATGTTGCCAAATTGTGGAATTCAGTCTACCAAATAACAGAAATATCTCATCTTATCTACAACGGAAAAACTCTTTGAAGACATACCTCTCAAACAAAAGGATTTGCACTTATAACAGCTCTATTACCAAGACATTTTCTTATTCTAAATATTATCTCATTTATAATTTACAATCTCACGGAAATCATACCTAGCAATACAACAGTACTGCCCTTGAACTAACCTCTTAATAATTCCCCACATCATTAAGTCAAATCAAATATTAAATTGTACACAGCTGAACTTTTCCTGTTATAAACACCATTATTTCTCCTGACCCCTCTACCAAACTCTTAGGAGTAATAGTTGACAATAATTTCAAGTTCGATGCACACATTAGTCAAACTATCAAGACTGTCATTAAAAAACTTGGATCTCTCTAGGATTAAGCCCTTCCTAACTCGAGTAGCTAGAACTGGCATTGCCCGAACACACCTCTCCACCCTGCTTTATGCTTAACCTTTATTTACAAACTTGAGCAAGACTAATCTTAACAAGCTATCTAGTTGCTATAATAACATTGCCAGATTTGCCACTGGAACAGCTTTCAGAACCCATCATTGTCTCAACCTTAACTCTTTAGGGTGGCTTGAATTACCTAATCTACTTCTGGTCAATCAACTGATAGTTGCTCATAAGATTCTCCATCAGCCTGAAAATACACCCGCACTCGCTAACCTAATCACTCCCTATAGTAACCTTAGGGTACTACGCTCATCTGACAAACTCTTAGTTCAAACTTTCAAAGCTAATAATTTAGCTGGAGAATCACTGTTTGCCAACTCTGTGGGCAAAACCTGGAACTCCCTTACTGCTGGCCTTATTTCAAAACTCTCCTCAATGTAATTCAAGAAAAAACTAAGACAGTACTTCAAACTACACTGGCTGTGCTCATGCACCAATCCAGACTAACTAATACTACAAGCCAGTATGCTACAACAGTTCATCTTCCTCTACTTTGACTATATCCCAAGTTTTTGTCTACAACCTACTAACAAGGGATTTAATTGTTAAACTGATGAAGTATGAATTTTATGAATGTTTTTGGAGTATGAATTTCATGAAGGTTTTTATAATATACTGCTTTGAGTCTTAAAAAGATTATAATAGATTTTTATCCAATATGTAAACTTACATGTTATAGATTAATCTTAACGAATGTTTTGTATTTTTACATTTATATGTAATAGTCTTTGTATGTACATCTGGAGCTTTTCTCCCTGGGCCTCCGCTGAAAATGGACATGCTTTTCTCCCCGGGCCTCCGCTGAAAATGGACATGTATCCAGTCGGACTATCCCAGTCAACAAATGTAAAAGAAAGAAAGAAAGAAATTACAGACAAAGTACTTCATTTAAGCTGGTAGCTCTTAGACTAATACACAACGGAAAAGGAAATGATTTACAGCTTGAACTTACCAAGAAGATCACTGAAGCACGCAATTTGCATTATGATAGTCGATGTTTGTGTCTGCCTGCTGCAACACTACTTTCATTTAGGTTGTGTTTTATAATATTTGCTTGCATTTAACCTGAAATGTTTTATTTAACTTACTTTTAAAGTGTACTTAGCAATTTCCTGCCAAGCACAGTGTCCCACACTTCACCAGTCCCCATACCGATGCTATTGGCACCACTGTGCCACTGAATTCTACAAATATCTGATTCAGTGCTAACTGACTTTCTGGGGTGCAGCAACAATGAAATATGGGACTTGTTTCTCCAAATTTCTTTTATTAGTTTTTATATAATAATAACAACCATAATATCAAGAAATAGAACCAAATACATATAACAGTACAGAGAATAAAAAAAACACCAATAAAAATTAAAACCTATGTTCACCAAAAATGCAAACTATATACTACTACTATGTCCTTCATCTACCTCTATAGTCTAGTTTATAAGCTATAAATTATATTGTTAAATGTCACTGCTCAATTGTTATCTTTCTTCCTTAATGTAACCTTTTAATTTTGTAGCAATAATTATATTGTGTTATAACATTTCTTGCCTCCTCATTATGTATATTCTTCTCATTGCAATGTTATATATTTTTTTACTATTATTTCTTGTTTTCCAGTTTTTTTGCAAAAATCTGGACCTTGTTATTCACCTTTTATCCTGGTTCAAGCTTGAAAAGGGTCCTTGGATCAATGTGCCAAGCAAATTGCAATGCATGTAGAAAACAAATAAATAAATGGCTAGAAAGCTCTGATCTGCTGAGATGTTACATGGAAAAGCTCTTCATTACAACTAGCACAGATTTTTTCTACAAAATAGGTAGGCATAAAATGCTTAATCTCACCTTTACCACTATGAAATTATAATGAGTTTTTGTAAAGCTGGGCTTGGTGGTCTCTGTCTCTAATTGCATAATAAATGTCTCTGAACAAGTCAACCATAAAAATAGTATACATACATAGTGTATCTTAACCTTTCTAAAATTATGAAAACTGCAAATCTAGACAAGGAAAGGTGGTGGATAGTTGAGCCCACCTCCTCCTTATTCCCCATCAAAATCCATATTTTTGTTTGTATCCCTTTGCACACAATATTTCATATTGTTTTCAGTGGAACAGAATAACACTATATGGCCTATACTTGAATTCACTGCATCTGAGCTTCTTGAAAGCTGTTTGCACAAACTATGTTTCCAAAAAGAGACATGCAGGGACAAAAGTATCCATGCCTGATACTATGCTGAAGATACAGGTTGATCATATCAGGGGACATAACTGGAAATATTTTTTTTCAGAAGAGTATTGCATGACAGCAGCTGCCATCCTCAGATGGTAGTAGGCTCAAAAATGATGATGTGATTAAAGAAAATATGAGGCAGATGTATAGCAGTTGTTTTGCTTGGTGAGGAAAACACTGTGGTGCTTATGTAGTAGCTAATGTTTGTCCATCAGATAGGGAGGGGAATGAGTAAATTGTAAAGGTCAGATAGTCCTAGTCTGCAGTCATGGTCTGTTTGTATTTTATATTTTGTCTTTCTCAGACCAAAGCTGGTTGAGTAATAATGTGCAGCAGAGTCATAAAAAGGTCACTTCAGATAATAAATATTTACAAAGTACTCAGACTCTGTGTAAAGTAATTGAGAATAATATACTGTAGAAAAGATGCATACACAAAGAATAACATGTTTTCATAGTAATACTCATGCTGGCTTTTTGGCTCCTTGACAAGGCTTACAGTTCAAAGGTCTGTTGTCTCCTCTATGGAGCAAGCATCACTACAATACTAGTATTTCTTTATCTGCTTTTTTGTCTAGAAACACAACTTAGAAGAAATACACCGACAACTGTGGAACAGAGTAACAAGGATATACTATGTTAGAATTAAGTACAGTAAAGTAGCTTGTTATAGTAATCAAGCTACAATTGGTGATGGTAAAATATTGTATCCATGTGCAAGTTATTGGATTAAAATGAGAGGAACTTTACTGCCAGCTTCATGAAACAGAGATATCAAGCTGAATACAACCAGATTATCCTAGTTCAAAAACAAGCCCAGGTACTGCAGGCGCCCATGGCAGGGGAAAAAGGAATAATAAGGAAATACCTGCTCATTTTTTCAGAGTTAAGGTATAGAGGCAGGGTGGGACAAGACAAGGTCACATAATTTGGTGGTGATACTGGAGTGATAAGTGGTGACTGACATATTATGCAGATGGGAACCAAGGAGATATGTCACCACATATTATACAGATGCACTATGTTATTGTACACCCACCTACTAAGCAGCCCAGCATTGTGAGGGTTTGTTATAGCTCACAGTAAAACGTGCTTTTGTGCGTAGGATATATACTGCTTCTACTGCAAGAAGTCTCAGTCCTCTGTGCCTCCCCCCATGGAGATTCCCACTTCCCTTCTCATCACACCAAGATATACATGGGGCTGGTGTTCTGAGGGTGGGTCCACTGGCCAGGGAGGTCTGCAGAAAATATGAGGAAAGTCACCTGGTAGCACATTGTCAGCAATGACTAAATCAGAACAAAAAAAGAGGATTTTTCTGCTATCGGTACTACATTTCTACCATTCTGTGGAATGTTACTGCCTACAAATGAGTCAGCAACACCAAAGAAAAGAACAGAATAGGACCTGACTAATGTCGTCCAAACTTAACAAAATTGAAATAAAATAAAGAAAATGCATACTTCTATGGAGAAGTATCTGACGTATTGCCAGTGTTTGAAAACACAAATATGCACAGTTACTGAACTGATTGCTTTTTAACAAGCTAAATTAGCAGGCCTCTGCTGAACAGATTTCTTTTTAATAGCTTATGCTGTACATGGAGCACTATAGTTATGCTCTGAAAACAGGAAAAAGGCATCCTTTTCTGACAGCTGAAAGGTGCAACTTTTGTTAAGCACATCTAAGCAGTACCCTTGTGCTAGCATTTAACAGCCACCAGTGCTGGCCACTGCAGATAGTGGCAGAAACTGATGGATATTTTGCTCTGCCACACTTTCAAACAAAAATTGTGGCAGATGAAAGTGTCTAGTAACTTTTAAAACTATTATTTCTTCAGAGGGATACTTTGCTTGTCCTTTGTCTATGTGGTAGTGTTAAATATTTCACAGACTTCATAGATGTAAAGTACTTTGAAGCCCTTCACTTTTTTTTTCTGTAATTAGTAATGGTTTACCATGAAAAGGTCAAAATTAAGAATGTAATGTGTCCATTTGTTCGACCCACATGAGCGATGTCCTGCATATTAATTAGCTTAGGATGTTGAATGTCATACCAATTAATGCAAAGTCAGTATTGTTCGACATCCTTCTTCACTTGTCCACTTTTTAGCAGTTAAGTAATGCACAAAGCTGCAACTCACATATTTACAGGGGGGCAAGCCCCCCTGCACCCTCCACACCCCCTACAAACTTTATATTCCAACTCTGAGATCCCACTACAGTAAGGAAAAGGATTAATTTTCCGATACACACTGTACCACGATCTCTACTCATTACATCAACCACGTATTTGTGAATGTACAGTGGTATTCACTGTACAGGACATTCAGAGATTTGGACATCGGCAGTATGGAAATCAGCCAACTGATGTTCGACATTCCCATTTTCGCCGCACCTTCATTCTCCATTTTAAAGGTAAACTACTAGCAATACTTGAAGCAGATAAAGCTCCATGCACTACAAAGAATTATGATTGTATATCTCTGAATGTCTTCTCAACATGGACATCAAGAATCACTTCTTCAGCTTCAGTTCACTATGTTCTCAGGTGAATTTCTTGACGTCCATATCTTGAGCACATATTAGGTTGGTTATGATGAGAAATACAATCATAATCGTCTACGTCATGTACACTTGTACTTATTGTATAAGATGCCGTTGTCAAAATGAGGTATGACATGGTGGTGCAGGTGTATATTTGCTGCCAGTATAGCACCAAATTCTATACAAATGCACATCATAACTTTCTCTCTCTCTCTCTCTCTGTTGTACTCCTGCAGACACACACACACACACACACACACACACACACACACACACACACACACACACACACACACACACACACACACACACTGACTACTTTTCTGAAGAGTAAAAGTCAGGGTTCTCTGCACATGGCTGATTATTTCTTTTTTATCACAAAGTATTTATAAATAATGTTGCATAATATGCAGATTGCAGGACAGAACTTTTCCCGGTCATACTCACCTAAAAGTTCTCATATAAAATAGCATGTTAGG
Source organism: Protopterus annectens (assembly GCF_019279795.1). NCBI lineage: Eukaryota > Metazoa > Chordata > Ceratodontiformes > Protopteridae > Protopterus > Protopterus annectens. The sequence continues at coordinate 450,597,022 of NC_056735.1, forward strand.
ATACATGCTATGTTCAGACTATTAAAACTACAAAAATATTTAAGGAGCATTACTTACATAAAATTCAGACTAGTATATATCTTAAAACTCAGTAATCTACACTATAAGGAAAAATTCTAATTGAGTGGATAGCCAGCGGTACTGTTCAAAAATGTCCCATTGCCCGTTGTATTTATTTATTTATTTATTTAATGTATGTATGCATACTCATTTGTTTGTTAATCTTTATAGTGGATTTATTTGTGAAAGATGGATTTTATCTGCAGTTCATGGGTTACTTTAGAAGTATAGCAAGTGGTTACAAAGTAGACAAAGCAAGAGCGACATAGAAAAAGTAATTTCAATGGAGTAACAACAGTCTGAAAAACATTCCCATCTTTATGCCTAATTACTTATGTATGTACATGAAAGTCTCCATATCAGATGGTTTTCTTTCCTTACTCATGGCGCCAGCAAATGAATCAGAGACCTCCTTGCATGCTGCCAAGCATATAACTTCAAAAGCTGCTGAACAGCGCCATTTCCAGTCCCATTCACAGTTTCCTGGTTACGAGGCAAATCCTGTGTGCTCACCTATCTGAGAGACTTGATCGGATTGAGCAGCAGCAGCAGTCAATCATTTCGGCAAGCAATCGGCTTGCATCTCAGGAGCAACGTAGCACCCAGGATTCACCTTGTAACCAGAAAACTGTGAATGGGACTGGAAACGGTGCCGTTCAACTGCTTCTGAACAATGAAACACAATTCTCCTGAAAGGTCTGTTATTTGTAATAATCTTGGACCTAATGTGAGGGAGAGGGAACAAACTGTTTGCATGCCTCAGATTAATTGTATGGGCACTGGGGCTAATGGAACTGCTTGTATGCCTCAGATTAACAGTACTGCTGCTGGGGCTAATGGGGCCGGACCTGTGCAACCTAATGGCCTGAGTATTTCTCTTTTTTTACATGATGAATGTCTTTTCAGTAACCCAAACCACTCAGGGGAAGGAGTGGTGAGTCGTTCTGATTACAGCACTAACTTACAAAAGTTGGACTATTTGCTGATGACATTTAAAAGGCTCCAATTAGATAATTGTTATTTTAAAGAATGTATTAGGTTAGGGATTGTGCCGAAGGGTTTACGCATGTGGCATTTCCCAACAGGGCTGGTGGCTAATTCATTACTGCATAAAGAGTTATTTCAACTGCTTGACAGGCATGGTTTAGAGAATATGGAGCTGGTTACGAAACATAATGATCTGTTACTTGTGGAATGAAGCTACTGTTTTGAACAAACTGATTGTTGATGATGCTATGCATTTAAATAATGTGTTTGATTATAACAGGATTTTTAAAAGTATAGAACATCAGGTTATTTCTATAAGGGAAAGGAAGGTGAATAAAACTGAACATAATAGACAACAGTATAGGGTTGGTTTGGCCTATCCCGAACCTCCCAAATCCCAGGTTTGGGGCAGAAGAGGGAACAATGTTTCTAGCATTAATTCTGGGTATGACAACAATGGCTTGGAGAGAAATGAAGACATTCCCACACCTTTTTTAGAAGGGGACTTCCCACCTCTGAGGAGGTCGGAGAGGTTAAGAGAACATTGCAACAGGGAAGAACACTCTCAAGCAAACAGGGGCTGGGGCTATTACAGGCCCTAGCAGAGGAGGGGAGTACGCAGGGGGGATTTCAGTAACTGCACCCATTAATGACAATGTTGGAGAGATTAATTGTAGAATTCTTCATAACACCACTGGTTATTTTAAGGTGTTGAATTATTCATCACTGCGGATTGAGGTCGCGGATTGTGACTTATTGGCTAGGGGTACGACTTTTGTATCAGTCAATAATCATGACATGGTCAGAACTTTGGTAGATCTGAAGCAATATGTTAGGAAATTGAATTTAAATCTATATTTTCATTCAGTTGCATATATCGGTGACCCCTTACATATATCAAGCACTTTTAAACGCCCTTTGCACCCCTCTTTACATCTTTTTGAAAGGGTGTGTGAGATAGATATGAGGAGTATTCCTAGGTGAAAACCCCCTTTGAACTTGAGTGTAGCCGAGGAGAGAAGCCTTGGAAAACTTAGAAGCAATGTGGATGTGAGGTTTATTATGCCTGATAAAGGTGGGGGCATGGTCGTCATAGATATGAATGATTAGAATACAAGAATGAGAGGAATGTTAGACAGTGTTCCTTATAAGAAAATCTCACTAAATGAGTTGAATGGCTCATATCATAATGTGAGGGAGCAGTTGAATTACTTATTTATTGAAAGGTCACTGACTACAGAAGAACTAAATTATATGGTAGTGATGCACCCAAGAATCACCACCATTTTTGGCTTCCCTAAAATCCACAAGAGCTTGAGTAATCCCCCTATATGGCCTATAGTGGACGGGCGGGGGTCCATTGCACACCCGATAGCCAAATTTTTGGATATTAAGCTGAACTCTTAGTTAACAGATGAGAATTACATGTATAGGGACTCTTGGGATTTTTTGGATAGAATTAACAACCTTGATTTTTGTGAATCAGGTGTGTTTATCACTGTGGATGTGAAAGACCTCTGCAAGGTGATACCCCATGACTTTGGTTTAGAGTGGCCCTGTGATTTTCTAAAGGTGTGCCTCAGTACAGGATTAATGTGTATGAACAGTTTTTTGAGCTTGTATTGAAGAATAATTGTATTTTATTTGAGAATTAATTTTACCTTCAAACTGATGGTGTGGCCATGGGTTCACCATGTAGGGGCTTATTTGCTAACATTGTCATGACTGAATGGGAGAAGAAATTTCTGTACGAGTCCCCATTTTTTTCTTATTATAAGCTGCATGTCCGATACCTGGATGATATTTTTATCTTCTGGGATGGCCACTTTGGCCTAATATCTGATTTTTATCTTACATTAAAAGTTTTACCCCTTTATGAAGTTCAAATTTCATACCTGGATGTGAAATTATTCAAAGACATGGGTTCCCAGTCCTTTACTGCTGAAATATTTAGAAAAGAGACTATTTGAAGAGTTTGTTACACTTCAGCAGTGCACATCCTTTCAAGCAGAAAAAAGGGGTCATTAAGAGACAGTCTGCGAGGGCAGCCCACATGGTGTCCCTTTTTGAATCATTCTTGAATGACTGTGATGTTTTGAGGGGCATGTTTTTGAGAGGATATCCCCCCTTATTGGTCCGTGAGGTAATGATTGAGGTTATTAACAAACGGGAAAGGGGTCATTTCAGGGCTATCTTATACCAAGTGGGGAATGGGGCAATTAATGATACATCGGAAATGGATATTGGAAATATAGGGGACCCTGTTATGGCATTGTGTGCTAACACCGAGGGAGAGTTCGACTTTAGGGCTGACAGAAACTTTGCGTTTATTACAACATTTAGTGCAGATAGTAGATTCATTTCTAATATTTTGCACAAGAATTGGGTGATTTTGTCCTCTTGCGACAAGGTCAGGAAATGTATTAGTAATTCCCCAGTGGTGGTCTATAGGAAGGGTAGATGTTTGAAAAGCCTACTCGAGAGCCCTAGAAGTGACCCTAGTGAAGGTCTCATGAAAAAATGTGGGATATGTAACCAATGTGGTTTTATTATAGAGGGTTCATCTGCAACCATCAATGGGCAGACCTTCAGTTTCAGGAAAAAGTGCACTTGCCAATCAGAGAGGGTTGTTTATTGTGCTTTATGTGTGCAATGCCCCTGCTTCTATGTAGGCAAAACTGAGAGGAAACTTAGGAATCAAATCTATGAGCTTGTCAAGGACATTAGACTGAAGAATAAAGTGAATGCCTTAGCTAGGCATTGTATGGAATATGAGGGACATTCTTTTAAGTTTGTTGTTACTGATGTGCTTAAAAGAATCCGAGGGGGGGACCATGGCCTTTGCAGTCAGAAAGGCTGGAAGCATACTGGCAGCTTAGA